>NW_006999445.1:22599-112050 GCF_000164805.1 Carlito syrichta | reverse complement strand
ACATCAGTTGTCTAACCTCTGGATCGAGGGACTACTTACTGGGAGCGGCGGATCACTGCCACTGCTCAACATCAAGAGAGAGCATCATACCACACAGCACCATCACAAGAAAAGATCAAAATTCTAAATTGGAAGTGTGGTTTCTACTGAATGTAGATCACTTTTGCACCATCACAAAGTTAGAAGATTACTAAATTGAACCATGAAAAGTGGGAGAACATTTGTATGTCCTAGAGAACATTCCACATGAGAACAGACATGTATGAGGATGTTTCTTACAGTATTGTTATTTAGCAATTTATTAAGGACAACTTTAATGTTGATCAAAATAGGACATATTCATATAATGGAATGCATAGCTACTAGCTGTTAAATAGATGGGGGGGAAAACCCAGCACATTTATAAAGGGCGATGAATTTTTAAACTGTAAAAGTTGATGGAAAAAAGTCGTGACTGTTATAACAATTTTGAACATATATGTGATAGAAGTATAAAAAAAATACAAGGGGAGGATTGACATCAACCTCAGACTATTAGTATCTCTGGGAATTGTGGAAAAAGAATAGTATGAACTGGTTAGGATATTTGCATAATCTTGATGTTTGGTTTTTCAAAGAAGCATAGAAAATGACCACTAAAGTGTATGTCATTGGCTGGGACAGTGCATATTAATGTGTTACATTCTTCCTAGTAAAATGGTGTTTTGACATCAAGTTCTGCATCTTCACTTTTTCCATTAAGAGCCTGGGTTGGAGAGATCAGGCCACTGTCCAAGAGAACCACTACTATCTTCTTTTACTTTAAAAATTTTTTTAATTTTAGAGATGTGGGGTACTCGTGAGGATTAACTATATAAGTAAACTGCATAGGTGAAGTTTGGGCTTCTAACTGGCCTTCACTCTCCCTGGTAGTGGACCAGATATCCTTTGTGTTATCACATGCTTCCCACCCTTCTTTCTCCCTCCCTCCCCTAGAAGTATCCAGCAGCTGCCAATCCCTCCTTTGTACTAATGTGACTACACTTCAGGACCCACTTATGAATGAGAACATGTGATATTCAGTTCTTTGTTTCTGTGATAGTTCACTAAGTATTATAGTCTCCTACTCCATCAAATTTTCTGCTCAGTTCATGATTTTCTTCTTCTTTATGGCTGTGTAATACTCCACTGTATATATGTACCACATTTTCTTTATCCAGTCCACTTTCAGTGGGCTAGTGTTATGCTTTCCCTTATATTATGCATAGAAAAAGACAATGCATAACTGAAAGTTGGGGGCAAAATTTCAAATCTATTTCCAAATGTCCTAATTTTAAATAAACAGGTTATTATCAAATATTGCTCCTCCCCTTGATCATTAAAAACGACTTTAACAGCATTAGTTATATTAATGACTATACAACATAATTGTTATAAATACTACAATTATTTTCACAATAGGGAAAATTTCTTTAAGTCATTATTATAATAAATTAGCTAATTTTTATAATATTCAAGTTGATTTTTAAAATGCCAATTTATTGCAAATGTTTCTGTTTAGTTATTTTCAACTAGAAATTCTTTTCTACATTTTATATTGTTTTTAAATGGGATTACTGGTAGTAACCTGCATAAATAAATGCATTTAACTTAAATTAGTTCACTGAGGCTTGTTCTGGTTCATTTATTGTTCTGTGTAGTATTGTTATTTTTCTCTCCACTTTTAAATAAGATGCTTATGTTAGAAATGTTATTAAGAAATAGAAAAATAAAGAAAAGTCAAATGAAAGTCACTTTATATGAAATTTGCCTTTTGCTTTGTACCATTTGTGACCATGAGGTTGATGACACTGACCACATAGGTACTGGTTGTAGAAATGGCTGCGTTTTCACAGGTAGGCACATGCACGCATGGGAATGAATGTATGTGCCTACCTTGACAGATGGAATCTCACATTGCACTAAGTAATTTACTGCATATTTGACCCATTAGATCTGATAAAGTATAAGTATTCCAGAAAAACTTGTAGTACCTCCCATAAATAACTTTTTAGATAGATATGCTATGCTACTTTCATTTTGAAGAAATTGTATTCCCCCCCCCCAGGTTTTTGTCAAATAAAAAAAGTTCTCCATCAGACTAAAAATGAAAATAGTGCTATTTTAATGTTTAGTTGAAGACAAGCTTTTTCTGGACCAAAGATTGAAGCTTAATTTATATAAATGTAAATTATATAATTGACTGTGGAGAATAGTGAACTTATCAAAATTCTCTTTCAAAATTAACTCAGCTTGTGGAGTTTGACATAAATTTTCCTTTTCCATAATGTTGAAGTGACTTCCTGCACAGGTGTCATTTATTCTAAAGGAGATTTTCAATTGCCTCGAAACTTTCCTACTTCTAATCCCTCTCTCATTCAGTTACCACAGCATCTGTTATCTGTCATTCTAGATCTTTCTATTACTTTAAGCAAAGACCTAGTCCAACAGTATGACCACCCGACTAGCTGTTTTGTCTAGGAAATCTGTCTATTTTCAGCCCCTCCCCCTCATTTACCAGCCCCTACATTCAATTGATCATAAAATCCCTCCCAAATTCTGTCCTTCTTTATCCCTTCAGCCATTCCCTGGTGCCTCTGAGGATCACACCACAGTTTTTAGACTACTAGAAGTCTACTCCTACACACTCTGTCCCTCATCTCTTCAACCACAGTGCTATCACAACTCCTTTGCTTCAGCCACACCAAGTTCCCACCTTCCTGGAACATTTCTAGCCCTTTTACAACTCCATGACCTTCTCTTTCTGGCTGTACTTTCTTCTGCTTAGGCTAGAAAAAGGTTCACTCATCAGTGTATTTATCTCAGATGCTACTACTTTTGTGAGGACTTCTCTGACTGTCTCTTCTGTGCTCAGACAATACATCCTTGACAACATATACAATATTTCACTACAGTTATTTTAAACCATACCCCAAGATCACTAGACCAAGCTGCCAGAGAACAGGGGTCCCCTCTTACCCAGCTGCATTACTGGCAAGGCTATGTTATGCATCTCTGTTCCTAGCACACAGTGTACCTGGCATATAGTAGGTGCTTAATTCATGTTTGATAAATAAATAGCTGAACCAAACTCCAACATTTGGGAGTAAAACATCAATCCTCTACTTCCAAATTTGTTTATTATTTCTCTGGAGGTACTGAGTAGCAAAGTGATGCTGGGGGTGTTTTGAGACCCTGATGGAGCAAAGGAGATGACAGAGGGGAATAAGGAGACCACCAGCTATACTTCACCTACCTCACAGTGGGGCCAGAGCCAGGTCTGACCAATGTGATCAATACTAGGACTCTTAAAGTAGCAACCAAAAGAAGAAGAAGAATTGAGGAAGGGGTTATTTCTGGATACTTCCATCACTTAAATGACTGCTCTGTGGATAAATGCATTAAAAAGTAATGAGAGTGAAATTTGCATGGCCTAAAAGTAACCATTTTAAAGAGAAAATTTCAGTGGCATTTAGTACATTCATAACCTTGTGCAACTAGGAGTGATGGTAATGTTTTGGAACTAGATAGATACATATTTTTAATCCTTCCGTTCTACCACTATTTCACACAATATTCCTTCAATAGTTGAATACACTCCATTGCTATCCTCACTTTTAATCTTGAAGCAAATGTAAAATCTAGATGTGAGAGGTAAGTCCAAATTCCAGAGAGGTCTAAATTCTAACTAACTTTGGTACAATTGTGTGATGCTAAAAGAAGGGTTGAAAATACAGATCAGATGAGTGACACTAGATCCATACTGAAACCCACATTTCTGCTTTGAAGTTTGAGACAAAAATACATTAATTGTGGCTCTTCTATGTTTGATTCCAGATAAGAAATGACAAACAAGGATGATTCCTTTATTTCAGGGAGGAGCAATGAGCACAACATCACATGCATGGTATAGAATTGGGTCAGATTAACCTATACCTGGCCTACAGGGAAATGGGGGTGTGTGTGAGTATAAATCAACATTAGGTCTAGATCAATGTACTCACTTCATAAGAATGGTAGAAGTTGGTAAGCCCTGGGAGCTGTTAATGTGTAGCATTATGAATCTATCTTCTCCACCCTTTCTAATTGTTAGAACACCCAATGTAGTGCCATACAGAGACAAATATTGGCTAGGGCAAATAGCATAAAGTATGACAGCCTAACCATCTGTCTAATTGTCTAAAGTGTGATTAGCATAATCAAAGAACGTATTTATCAACAGAATATTGAGACCATGTGACAAATCATTATTAATTGATAAACCATGTCTAATAAATTCAATAAATAACATAAGAGGATGTATATCAACTGAAAAACACAAACTGACAACCTGTGCTAACATATTTGGTTATTTTGGGTATTTTCTTTAACTTTATTTTTAGATTACACTTTTTTCTCAAATAATTTTTTAGAATTAACTAGCTGTCTTCACTCCACCCACCTCGTCTCCCCCAGTTTTGGAGGTCAGTGTCAAAAATCAGGGCAGGTTGATTTGCTTCTGGAGGCTCTAGGGAAGAAGTCTTCTCGTCTTTTCAGCTGCTGGAGACTGTCTTCACTTCTTGACTCACGATTCCTTCTTCCCATTACTCCAGTCTCTTGGTTCCATTATCACATCTCCTAGTTCATTTTTTTTTTTTTTAGAATTAGCTATTTCTAATTCTAAAAAAAACTATTTTCTGAGAAAATTAAATATTTCTCAAACTATTATGACCATCCTATTACTGAGGTAAGGTTGTCCCCACATTGTTCACAATTGATGCTTGGGTCAGAATAATTTCAAATGACAATAGAGAATAGACTTACCCCACCCCCATAAACAACGCTTCATTGCAATGAACCTAATAGGCTGTTAGGAGATTTATCCTTATGGCTGTGGTTTCCTTCCAATAACAATGTTGCTTGCTCATTTTAAGACATGACTTAATAGATACTATGAAACCAAATCACACTTTCTAGCTCCTGTAAGAATTCAGTGCTTCCGAGTATTAACTTTGTTTTCTTAGTGACATCAGTTTGTTTTAACATTTCTATCAGGAATTCTATTGTGAGAGGAGACATAAATTAGACTTTACTTAGTTTATTCTGAGTTTCTCTTGGGCAGAAGTTTGATAAAATAATCTTTGAAAATCCAAAAAACTCTGCACACTATGGTAGCATAATCAAGTTTCTCCCTCACTATCTCACCTGACACCCTTCTGGGAAGAGAAATGGATATTGTAGGCAGGAAACAAACACAAGGGAAAGAAGAGATCTTTTGGGTAAAATTGGGGACAGATGAGAACTCCACATGCTTTGGTGAAACAGAGCTGCTGGGTGTACCAGTTCTCAATCTTCCAGCCTTTTTCACTTTTCCACCCTTTTTGACTCCCCCACCTGCAAGGTCAGCTGCTCCAAGGAGCAATTTATAAAGTTGCAGCTCATATTGTGGTTGCAGTTCCAGAAATGACATGAAATTAAATCAGTCTTGAGTGCTGTAGGATACAAAAGCTACCTTCCTAGTTTACTGAGCTCTTCAAGACTCCTCATAAATCTTGGAAAGGTAGCATTCCACCAGTGACTGCCCAGTTTCTCCCCTCACAAAATGACCTTGAAATAGAAATGAGGTGTTTCCCCCCCGCCCCCCTTAGGCCATATTTCATACTATGAAGAAGAAAGACGTACATGGAAGCCATATTCTAAAACTCCCTTTTCCAACTCTGGAGCAAGAGCTTCTTGAGACAATGTTAACCAGCCCTTTGCTTACTTCTCCAGGATTCACGTGGCTGGAGTCACATGATTTGAAAACACTCATGAAAAGTTGACTGTATCCTCAAAAGATTTTTTTTTTCAAGAGCAGAAGGCAAGCCTTTAGGAAGTCTATGAGCTTATAAACATGCCTCTGCTACGAATGTGCAACCCTTCAAATTTCAGAGACATGTGAAGCTAATTGGTGGAGGCTCATCACAATGTGGCTGAAGAGGAATCTGAAGCTGACGCTGTCAGATGGAACCACTAGGTTACACCCAAGGGTGGGTCATGTTTTTCAATATTTTAAAATGTTATTGGAAATCATTAGTCAAACTCACCTGAGATCGCAGGGTACAGGATCAGTTATTTAGTCTTCACTTAGTGCCACAGGCTGTGCAAAGTGTTTTATAGATATTAGCACTTAGTTTTCCCCAGGCCTCCCTGAGTAAAGTGTTATTTATGGTCTCCTATAATGATTAGTTTACTTGTCCACTTGGCTATGGTAAGTGGACAAGTAAACTAACCACTTGGCTCATGGTACCCTGTTTTTGGTCAAAAATCAGTCTGGATGTTTTTATGAAGGTATGCTCTAGATGTGAGTAACACTTGCTTTAGTAGACTTTGAGGAAAGCAGATTACCCTCCATTATGTTTACAAGCCTCATCCAATCAATTGAAGGCCGTAAGGTAAAAGACTGAGGTTTCTTGAGGAAGAGAGAGTTTTTTTTCTAGATAGCACTTAGAACATCAGCTCTTCCCAGGGTCTCCAGCCTGCAGGCCTTCCCTGAAGATTTCAGACTTTCAGACCCCACAGTTGCATGTCCCAATATTCCTTAAAATAAATCTCTGTGTGTGTGTGTGTGTGTGTGAGTGTGTGTGTGTGTGTGTGTGTGTGTGTGTAGAAAATAGGTATAGATAGATAGATAGACCTATATTCTATCTATCTGGCACTATCTGGCATCTTTCATCTTATCTATCTACCTACCTGTCATCTGTCTACCTACCTTTATTTCTGTCTAGCTCTTCTTGGTTCTGTTTTTCTGCATAATCCTAACTAACACATCTCCATTTTGCAAATGATGAAACCTCTCAGAGCAGCAAAGCCATTTTCCAAAGACCATGCAGCTCGTCGGTGGCAGGGCAGAGCCCAGGCCACTCTTTCTTCTTGGGCCATCTTCCTAACAGTCAAACTGGGACCCGTGCTCCTCCCAGCCTCTGGCCAACAGCCACATGAAAGGCACATGAAGAGTAGGTTGTGTTTAATGCTGTCATCAGTTTTATTGAAAAGCTTTTCACTGCAGTCCATGTGAGGAAAAATGATTTGATCAGGATGAATGTGGCCACCAATGTGTTATTTCCCTTCATCTAAACAGAGCCTCAGGAACACTTCATTGATCATGCCTCCAAGTTGAAAGGTCCCCTTAATGCTGGCCAGCAAATATTATGTTTCTCAGGCAGCCCTGTGCTGTCGACCACATTTCCTGATCTACTCTGATTAGATATATAAACAGCTTCAGTAAAACAGAGCTGAGCTTTGCTGTTAAAAATATATGATAAGGCTTCCATAAAGATTCATCAACAGCAGAGGTACTAAGTTATGGCTGAGCCCTCCAAGCTCACAGTTTCTTCTTTTTTCTTTTTTGGTGTTGTAAGGAGGTCAGCAAGCAGACAACCCTGATTTATAATCATGTTATAATAGTGACTGGTGCACTGGTTAAGGGAGACCTTAGGAGAGAGAAAGAGTTCAAATAATTGAGCAGTTCACAAAGTGGTCTTACATTAATGGCCCAGCATGGGACTGACATTGTTCAAGGTTACTGAGTCATTTATATCTGCTAAGAAGTGTTACTCTGTCCCAGTTAAGAGCAGGGAAGATGTGTGCTGACACCTGCAAAGTGCAAAAGCTTAATGAAGAATGGCCAAGAACTCCCCTGTAATGCAAATGAGCTGGTCAGTTAGAGAAAGGAAGCAATTAAAACCAAATGTTCTATTCCACCATGTACTTGTATGTTTCAGATACATCATGTAACATGTGCAAGGCTGGAAAAGTTACAGAATTTTATTATAGATATATGTGTTTAGTTAGTATGTATTTCAAAAGCCTCTTCTAATATTTGTCCCGAAGATGAAGTAGATAATCTAAAGGATTTTTCCAGCTCCAAATTCTTTGAATGAGAGCATATGTCTTTTCCAGATAATATTTTTATATTTGTTTTCCAGAAGGAAAACAAGATGACAATATCAACTTTAAAGAGGAAAAAGTTAAGTAAATAAGAAGAGGATTATCTAAATTTGCTTGGTGGGAAAATGTAAAGAGTATAACATACTGAAGCTTTATAAAGTATGAATACATATTAATATTTTCATTTTTAACATTTATATGTAATTTCTAGAAGATATTTTGCTCACTTAAAGAGTTGATTACTTCTCACTTTAAAGATTGTTTACAAGTTTCCTAAATTAATCAATATAATTTATATTCAATACTAAAAATAATTGCAAACATTTATTGAGTATTTACTCTGTGCCAAACACCATTTTAAGCACTTTATACAAATTGGCTGAGAAAATCCTGTCAGAAAAAGCTTGCTACTTTTTCTCCCCTCTGAATCTCTGCCTATAAAATTATACATGAGAAATTTAAATCTTTCTTGAGTTAAAATAATATTCTTTCAGGTTGATGCCTGTTTCGGGTTAACTAACATCAACTATAAATTAATTGTTCTTTATTTTCCCTTTATAATAGTTTTATATTCTTGCAGTTATTGTAACTAGTGGTTCTCATGTCTGGTTGTACATGGAAATCATGTGAGAAGATTTTCAAAAATACGAGATCCTGGCCACACTCCCAACTGCAGATTTTCTAAGTATGTGTTCTAGGAATCTGCATGCCTAAAAAGGAAAACAAATGAATGTCCTTTCACAGAAGAGGTAACTACATTGTCTTAGTCCGTTTGTGCTACTATAACAAACTACCTAAGACTGGGTAATTTAAAGACAAAAGAAATTTATTTCTATGGTTTAGGAAGCTGGAAAGTCCAAGACCAAGGTGCCCGCATTGGTGTCTGGTGGGGGCTGCTCTCTGTTTCCAAGATGGCACCTGTTGCTGTGTCCTCACATGGTAGAAGGCAGAAGGGCAAGAGAGTGCTTCCTGCAGCCTTTTGTTAAGGTACTAATCCCATTCATGAGGGTGAAGTCCTCATGACTTAACTGCCCCAACCTCTTAATACTGTTGCATTGAAGATTAAGTTCCAATGTGAATTTTTGAGGGGACATCATCACTCAAACCATAGTAGAGTCTCATAAACAACAGATGACCTGAAGCTAGTAAGTAGAAATGCTAATAATTGCCACTTTAGTTGGACTTACGCTGTTCGTGCATCTATGTCAAGCAGCATATTTCCCTTGTACAAGCTAACCAAATACTAAAAGCTAAGCAGATAGGTTAGGAGAACTTGGGCCACCTTGCTGAATATTTCAGAAAAACGAATACATGTGAACTGTCTTTCATTTTCTCCTTTAGATTAAGTATCTGTAAGCTTGGTTTCCAGGTACAAATGGTTTCAATTATTAAATTGATGGAGGAGAACACCTCAGACTGATGTGGGTCTATGAACGGGAAGTATGAAGATGTTTGAGACCATCAGCATTTCAGGCAGGTGCAGCGAACATAACCCTGAATCTAGAACTGAAAACTGAAGGTGCCAGTGCTGTCCTGGTCACTTTATATCCACTCAATCCTGAGCAAATCCCAGGATCTCTTTGAGATCATTTATAGCTTTTGCCTCAGCCGGCATTTTCTAATGAGAAGGTTGACGGCTTCCCCCAAGGAAGACTCAGAGCAGAGATTCAGGACAAGTGTTTAATAGCCTAATTTCTGAATAAAGACAAATTCTTCATGTGGAAAAAAAGTGAGTCGCTGAAAATATCCAGGTACAGAGTGCCTTAGAGAAGTTTCTCACCTTCGACTGAAACTGACTTGCCTGACACAGCATTTTTGTACCAAGTCACACATGTTGGAAAGGAGAGAGTGACTCAACTTTTCATCTGCTCTTTATTTCATAAGTCCCACAACATAATTTCCCACATTTTCTAAGGAAGGAATTTTATATTATAAACATTGCACTCAGGGCCTTTACTGTAACAGTAAGTTAGATCCTTCATTTTGTCTTAATTCCCAAGTATACAATGCTGAGAACAACAGTTTTAGCTGTCTACTGTTTAAAACAATTAAGTATTAATCTGTAAATTCAGGTAGCATTGCCATTCATAGTGTGCAGTCTGGTATAGAGTAGGCTATTTGGTTTTACAATGCATATCTTGGTTGCAATTTCCTGTTTACTCAAGGCGAAGGAGAGCCTTGCCACCACAGACTGGATTCAGACTCAAGCCGTTGCACCCAAAAGAGTCAAAATTATGAGAATCATCTTTTGGTAAACAATCTGTGTTTATGCTAACCTCTACAGAGTTTAGTCCTGCCCAGCTCTTTCATTATGTTTATGCTACTTTGCTCAATTTACATATTTTTTCCATGATCAATCCTCTGATTGTGGCTGTGCACACTGTGATTTCTTTTCACTATAATGTTGCACCTTTTCCTCACATATCACATTGTGCAACTGCTACCACACAATACTGCCATGTCCATTTTCTTCTGCCGCTCACTGTCAGTTGAGTAGCTGGTAATATCTGAAATAAGCATGAGGTTGACCGTGACTACATTTATAAAACAGGGAAATAGGACAATTCTCTGCAGCCCCAAGTTTATGAATTTGATTCATTTCACCTAACCTGTGTAGTTAAATTGAAAGAAATGCCAGTCTCCCCAGCTAACGTGTGAGCAACTTGGCTAATAAGACTGAGTCTTGCAGCTCCTTTGTACCCTAACCATTATTAACACACTTAGGGGCCCCTGCTTTCTGACTGACTACCTAAAAGTGGCTTTGTACCCTACTTCTTAACTATAATGTCTTACAGAATGCAACTCTAATTGGTGGTTAAACCCTCTGTGTTCAAAGAAAGTACCCAAAAAGTACTCATTTTTTTGTTTCTGACTAATCTTCCTATTTTCAGATATGCTACTGACTAATCTTCTAATTTTCAGAAATGCAAAGTAAGGAGGTTGTTTAAGAATTAGCAAAGGTCACTTAATGAGAAATTAACCTGGCACGAAGGGACATCAGTGTGGCTAGCTAGAACACATTTTGAGAGTCTCTTATCATTTTATAACTAATTCTATGAATAAGACCCTGCGCAGTAGCAAGAGACAAACAGGCCAGATCTTCTGGAAATTCTAGAGAACTCTTAAGTAGTGCCCCTCCAGTTTCTGTTTCTGTTCTGATTCACTTTTAATTCTTGTTGGATATTACAGACGTTGAGTAACATGACTTTAAATTATACTTCTGAAGTCATGGGGTCGGGGGGCAGCGTAGTAAGCAGGTGACACCTCCCCCAGTAATGGGCAAGGGGATATCCTTCTATGGTCACACACACAGACCCTACAGAAAGGTCTTGTAAAGAGTTCTCTCAAAAGAACTTCCAACCAGGGTTGAGGCAGCCTAACTAAAAAAGCCTGGCTATATGATATTGAATATAAAAGGTGAAGAACAGAGAGGCAAAAGGGACCAGCAGAGGAGACATAGCCCACACCAGGGAACTACAATTGGAAGTCCTCAGTGAAAACTCTCAGGAACTCACGAAAGTGTCCCCCAAGAGAATCAGCTCTGGAAATTTGCCATACCCAAATAGTATCAATATTAGACTACAGCTACACTGCTCAAATAAGACTTCTCTTCTTTTCTCCCTTCTGTAGGAGCCGGGGGCAGCATACTGAGTGTAGAAGAAGGGATGGATGGGGAGAGGGAAGAGGGGACAATTATGACTCATCTTCTCGACACTGCAGGATTCCAAATCAGAGGCAAGTCAGGCTAGGCGAGGCGGGGATATGTCAAATTAGAGATTTAATAACATTGTTTTGTTTACATTGCATCTATTTTTAGGATCACTTTCTTTTTTTAACATATTTTTTATTTTAAAATTGTGGGGTACAGTTAAGGGTTAGGTATACAAATATGTCTTGTGCAGGTACCCTTGTTGATGAGGTGTGCCCCCCCCGTTCCCAGATAGATATTGACTACTGTTAATCCCCCCTCCCTTCCCCTCCCTGCCCCCCCATAATTTCCCGCCACAATCAATCCTTTTCTTATAGTATTACGACAGTTGTTGAAGGTCTACTTCTGAGTGAGAACATATGATACTCAGATCTTTGTTTCTGTGAGAGATCACTCAGTATTATAAACTCCAATTCCATCCAGGTTGCTGTGGAAATTCATGATTTTATTCTTTTTTATGGCTGCATAATATTCCATTGTGTATATGTACTACATTTTTAAAATTCAGTCCTCTTTTGATGGACAGCATGGTTGGTTCCATGATCTCGCTATTGTGAACAATGCTGTGACAAACATACGTGTGCAGGTATCTTTTTTTATAGAGTGATTTGAGTTCTTTAGGGTATATTCCCAGTAGGGGGATTGTGGGGTCATATGGAAGGTCGATTTTTAGAGCTTTTAGGAATCGCCACACTGATTTCCACAGAGGCTGCACCAGTTTACACTCCCACCAACAGTGTAGAAGTGTTCCCTTTTCACCACATCCTCTCCAGCATCTGTTATTTTTTGAGTTATTGATAATGGCCATTCTGACTGGAGTTAGGTGGTATCTCAGTGTAGTTTTAATTTGCATCTCCTTAATGACTAGTGAGGTTGAACACTTCTTCATGTATCTATTGGCCACTTGTATGTCTTCTTTTTTATTTATTTATTTATTTATTTTTATCAATATTTTTTATTATGACTTTGTGGGGTACAGTTAGGGGTTAGGTATACAATTACGTTTCATTCAGGCACCCTGTTGATAAGAGGTGTTTCCCCATCCCCAGACAGATATTTGCTACTGTTAATCCCATCCCCCCCCATAGTTTCCCAGTACTGTCAGTCATTTTCTTATAGTATTACATTGGATGTTCAAGGTTCATTATATGAGTGAGAACATGTGATACTCGGATCTTTGTTTCTGTGAGAGGTCACTCAGTATCATAGACTCTAGTTCCATCCAGGTTGCTGCGAAATTCATGATTTTGTTCTTTTTTATGACTGCTTAGTATTCCATCGTGTATATGTACCACATTTTTTTAATCCAGTCCTCTTTTGATGGGCAGCATGGTTGTTTCCAGGTTCTTGCTATTGTGAACAGCGCTGCGATAAACATATGTGTGCAGGTGTCTTTTTTATAGAGTGATTTGAGTTCTTCAGGGTATATTCCCAGCAGGGGGATTGTAGGGTCATATGGGAGGTTGATATTTAGAGCTTTTAGGAATCGCCACACTGCTTTCCACAGAGGTTGCACTAGTTTACACTCCCACCAACAGTGTAGAAGTGTTCCCCTTTCACCACACCCTCTCCAGCAGCTGTTATTTTTTGAGTTGTTGATAATTGCCATTCTGACTGGAGTTAGGTGGTATCTCAGTGTGGTTGTGATTTGCATCTCCCTGATGATTAGTGAGGTTGAACATTTCTTCACGTGTTTGTTGGCTGCTCGGATGTCCTCTTTTGTGACGTGTCTGTTCATATCTTTTGCCCATTTTATAATGGGGTTGTTTGTTTTTTCCTTTTCAGCACGTTTGAGTTCCTTGTAGATCCAGGATGTTCAGCCTTTGTCAGACCTGGTGTTGGCAAATATTTTTTCCCAGTCTGTAGGCTGTCTCCCTGCTCTCCTGATGATTTCTTTGGCCTTGCAGAAGCTTGTCAGTTTAATTAGGTCCCACTTGTCTATCTTCTCTCTTATGACCTGTGGGTTTCGGGTTTTGTTCAGGAATTGGATGCCAGTTCCGATTTCCATGAGGGTATTTCCTTCATTTTCTAAGGTTCTTATGGCTTGAGGTTTTACATTTAGGTCTCTGATCCATTTGGAGTTAACCTTTGTGCATGGGGATAGATAGGGGTCCTGTTTCAATCTTCTGCATGTGGTCAGCCAGTCTTCCCAGCACCATTTACTGAATAGGTTCTCCTCTCCCCCGTGGTAGGTGGTGGAGGCCTTGTCGAAGATGATTTGGTTGAGAAATTGAGGTTTTGCTTCTGGAATCTCAATTCTATTCCATTGATCTATATAAAGACCTTTGGTAAAGTCTCAGGATATAAAATAAATGTACAAAAGACAATCGCATTTCTCTACACCAATAATAAACAAACAGAAACCCAATTAAAAAACACAATTCCATTCACGATAGCCACAAAAAAAATGAAATACCTTGGCATCTTCCTAACCAGAGATGTGAAAGACCTTTACAATGAAAATTACAAAACACTGCTCAAAGAAATCAAAGATGACACAAACAAGTGGAAAAATATCCCATGCTCATGGATTGGAAGAATCAACATTGTGAAGATGTCCATCTTACCTAAGGCAATCTACAAATTCAATGCAATACCCATCAAATTACCAGCAACATTCTTCTCAGACCTAGAAAAGACAACACAGGAATTCATATGGAAACACAAACGTCCAAGAATAGCCAGAACAATCCTCAGCAAAAAAAAAACAAAGGAGGTGGTATTACATTACCAGACTTCAAACTTAACTATAATGCTACAATCATCATATGTCTTCTTTTGAGAAGTGTCTGTTCATATCTTTTGCCCACTTTGTAATGGGGTTGTTTGTTTTTTTCTTTTCAGCACGTTTGAGTTCCTTGTAGATCCTAGATGTTAGGCCTTTGTCAGACATGGAGCTGGCAAATACTTTTTCCCAGTCTGTGGGCTGTCTCCCTGCTCTCTTGATGTTTTCTTTGGATTTGCAGAACTTTCTATTTATTAAAAATAATGCTGATTTTGATTAATGATAGGGTTTAAAGTTTTCTTTAAAATAGCATTTATTTTGAGGATAAAGCAAGTCAATTTAAAGAAAAATATGAAGATTGAGAGGATAGGAGGCATGTAGATCAGGTAAAATTCTAATAGAGGAGGGTTTATTTATAAAGTTTGGGAAAGTG
The DNA here is from genome assembly GCF_000164805.1 of Carlito syrichta. Taxonomy (NCBI): domain Eukaryota; kingdom Metazoa; phylum Chordata; class Mammalia; order Primates; family Tarsiidae; genus Carlito; species Carlito syrichta. Next base: position 97,257 of record NW_006999445.1, on the reverse strand, counting down.
CTTTGGGGCATTTACTAGAACTGATCAAACCCCCAAAGTCCAAATATTTCTGCTCAGGAAAGGTACAATGCCCACCACCACTTCCTGGCCACTTGATTGGCATAGATGGCCTAGGAAGTCATCTCTCCCACATCAGTTTACCGGCAGAGAGGAAGAAGTAGCGCTCACCCACCCACCGGTGGCTATACTACACCAATGCCAAATGCCATTGCTCCCTAGTTGGCATTTGGGTAGACTTACAGTATTTTGCTTGGCAGTAAGGTGCCAAAAGGAACACACACTTATCTCCAATGGTATGCCATAAAGGATTAACAACAAGGATTCTTAGGGAAGAGCTGGTTTGTGACATTTGCTTTTTGTAGTGGTTGAAGGATAACCACTTTAGCTGTTTTTAAGTGCAGTTGTGGCTAACAAAAGGCTAGTCAGATTCCCAAAGATTTCACAGTTGCCTCTGGGAAGCCAGTACCAGGAGGCTCCAGCACACCACTCTAGTTACACTATAAATACAGTATTTGATTATGTAACGATCCTTGCCACCATGGCTATCTTTTCTCCTAAATGTTCGCTTCCATGAAGGAAGAAACCATGTCTACCTTGTCTACCATGGTCACTCCAGTTCCTGATGCATTCCTGACATCTAGCAGATACTCCATACATACTTCTCGGTTACTGATTAAGTGGATGATGTGAGGTTAAGAGAAGTGTCTACGAAAGCCCTTAAATCCTTTCAAATTTTTAAGCCTAGGATAGTGTTTTGCTTGTTTCCGTATTCTTTTTTTCTTATTTTGTGCAGCAGGCCAGCCTGAGTCTACAGTTTCAAAGAGCCAGTGTGTATTTCAGAAACCCTGAAAGGAGCTGGGGATGGGAGGAAATCAAGTCAGGAGGACCCCTGGTTCAAGAGCTCCTGCCCCCCACAACCTGACCCACTCATGAATAAGAGCAAACCCTAAACCACCTGCATCCTGTCTCGCAAACTCTGCATGGACAGGTGATCTCCTGATCAGGAGAGGGGCTCTGGATTCCAGGGATCCCTGCTCCATGAACAGTTAGGGAGCACTCAAACTCACGCCAATCTTGAATGGGGTAAATCCTCAGGCTCTGGGATGGAGGGCTGGGAGAGATGACGCAGGGACTCAGGGAGGCAGAGCTCAGCACAAGGATGCAGACCAGGACGCTGGATATGAGTTCACCGGCACTGTCTCTGGGTCACTTGCACTTCCACTTCTCTGTGTACTAGTCACCTCCGGACACTGATAGTGACTGGTAGAGGTGTGCACAACTTCACAGAGTCCGGAATTGCCTTCCTTCTTTAAGTGTAGAATGATGACAACCTTTTCCTTCTGAAGGCCACCTCCAGGGACTTACACCATCCTTGGAGAAGGTTTGCTTCAGGGACTCAGAAGGAGCATGTCCACATCCCTTGTCTGACTGTTTCGCCTCTACCTGCTGTATACAGAGAGCCTGGGTGGGAGGTCTGTCCCATCTCACTCAGCTTCAAAGCCATGGAAGGTGGCTACAGGAGAGGAAATCACCCTAGACAGGACTTTTTTCCGACTTCCTATCTCTACCTGGAGGGATCTATTTCTTCCATTCAGGACTTTGGACCTGGCAGCTTAGGAAGTAGTGGCACTATGACCTACAGACTAACATACCTTGATTCTATTCCCAACCCTGTCATGAATGGGCTGCATGACGTTAAGCAAGTTGCTAAACCTCTCCAGACCATGGACCTTAGTTTCTTCATAGGTAAACAAATGGAGTTCTATCAAGGTCTTTTTCAGGTCTGACCTTCCAAAATTCTAAAATTCTACTTCCTGAGGATATAAAAATATAATATACTTTTTACCCCCAGGAATATAGCAAATAAGACTGACACAGAAAAATGCAACAGGCTTGTTTCACATATGGCAAACATTTAATAAAATATATATTTATAAGTTTCAGAATTAAGAGCCCTTCAGGTGCAAAGCATTTGATCAAGGATTGATAACAACTAAATAAACAAGTAAACAGATTAAGTATAATCCCTGTTTTCAAAGAGCCTACTATATATATCTTATATACGTTTATATTATTATATATAAATGTGAAAGTTCACAAACAAGGCAGCACTGAAACAAAGAATAGAGAAATTGTGTGTAATGGAAAAGATTGAGATAAAACTATAGTTCCCCTTAGAGAAATGAAAAAAATAATAACTTTTATTATTTGTTGTGATTATAGCTAAAACAGTGAAAAAAGACAAGAGTGAATGAAGTGATTTTTTTTTCTCTATCAAGACTCTAGACATCTCAAATACACCCATAATGCCATTATTAATGCCGCTTCAAGGCTTCTTTTCAAATACTTACTATCATTCAGTGCCATCTAGTGTTAACCAGATGAATGGATTTTTTCCATATTATTGTATTGTCTCATATTTCTTTTCTTCTATATTCAAATTAAAGTGGGGCATGCAAATTGTGTCTCCCAAACATCTAGTCTCGTGCTGTGATGTCTGTGTCCTGAAAACTCATGTGTTTCCTGCCCACCCACACACAACCTATACTGGGGATCTCAACTCATTCTCTGTTCATCTTTCCTGAATGGCTATCCAGTCCTCTGTCTGTGGCTTTTCCTTCAGACCCAGAATTTCATAGGACTAGATGCATCAGTTGTCGAGCAGAAAGTTTGTAGCAGAGAGTCTCTAACTCACAAATACACTAGAGAGATGACTAAGAAAAGTGCCTCTCCATTTTTTCAAATGAGTTTAAACATTTGCTTTAGTAAAATTTCAAATTACAAGAAGCCTCTTAACTTTGTAATAAAGAAATATTTGAGTTCCAAAGTCTCTGAGATGTTTTCTAAAAGCCAACTAAAAGTTATTGAGGTAAGCATCAAGTCACATTTATATTTATATTATAACTATGGTAAGTATATCTCTGGGCATGTAAAAATGACCTTTGTTTCATATGTCTCCAGTTCCTGAGTTGTTCATGGTAAACTTCTATTACAGTTGTTTTAGTGAACTTGTTAAACAACAGCATCTACAAAATACTATACTATGCCTAAAAATGAAAGAAAAATAAAATGATTTACTCATAGTATTTAAATTTAAATAATCTGCATTTATAATTTGCCATTCTGAGAATTATAATTTTATCAAGCTTCGTTTTGAGTAATTTGCATAATCCTTAACATCAATGAAAACAAAATATAGAAAATTTTAAAAATCATATTTTATTAGAGATGAAAATAATTATTGCTGTGTTTCTGAATTTTCAAAAGTAAGATTGTCTGAAGATTGAATCAACATATTCCTTAGGGTATAGAGATAAGAAAACAAACCCAGCATTTGGTGGGAAGACATTTCATATGGTTCATGAAAGGTGTTTTGGAGAAGGAAAATCTCTTGCTCTGTTCATTTAGTTTTTTCATTCTTCTTCTAAATTTCAGCTTCTTGAGAAAGCAGTTTTGTGCTTTCCTGAAGATGGAGTTTCCATTTACTATGGTTTGAGTGTTTGTCCCCTCCAAAACTCATGTTGAAATTTAATTGCCATTGTAATAGTATTAAGAAAAGTGGGACAAGGAGGCTCTGTGGCCCAAAGGATAGCATACTGAACTTTTAGTGAAGATGTGGGACCTTTAAGAAGAGATTAGGCTATGAGGGCTACACCCCCATGGGTGGAATTGTGCAATTATAAAAGGGTGAGTTTGGCACTCTCTTGCTCTCTCATCTTCCACCATGTGATGACACAGCAGGAAAGCCCTTGCCAGACACTGGCAGCTTGATATGGGATTTCTCAGTCTCCAGAACTATAATAGATAAATTTCTATTTATTATAAATTACTCATTATCTAATGTTCTGTTATGGCACCATAAAGTCCTAAGACATTATCCAAACATTCTTTTATGGCCACTGTATTAGTCAGGGTTCTCCAGAGAAACAGAGCCCATAGAATATAAATAGATACAATAGACTGTGGAAACTATTAACTCATAGTGAGGTAAGGTAACTTCTTTAACACCCCACACACTCCAAACTTCCAAAGTTTATGCTCAAGAAGTTATATAGTAGGGAAAGAAGGGGGCAATGAACCATGCAGTATCAAATCTGCAATTAGAGTTATTACTGCTATCTCTATGATGTTGGCCTCAGATGGAATCGGTTTCATCATTTAAGTATTCTTACCTAAGTGTGAGCAAAATCCTTTGATTCAATAACTGACTCGCAGCTTAAATATGAATAAAATGTTCAAAAAGAAACTATAGTAAATTTCTGAAGTAAAAGAGAAATAAACACCCAGAGGGCCATACACATTAATAATTTGACTTGTAAAAAAAAAAAAGTGCTTACTCTCCAGGGACTTCCAGATATGATCTTATTCCCATTCCCCATGGATTTCCAGAAAGAAAAAGAAGATTTTGCCCCAAATAAGGCATCAACTAGTTTCTATCATACTTCTTAAAGACTGGTCATTATGTTTAACCCTTCACTTCCTGCAAGCCATTATGGATAGCTGTGCTTTTCAAAGACTAAACTGAGCCAAGTTTCTCTGCCATTTAACTAAGATTCACCCTCCAAGGAAGTATTTCTATTCTAAGACTCAAAGCTTCCTCAGTAGGTGAGGTAACTGACATCAGAAATGGCTTCCCTCATTAGACCATTACAACCTGCTATATTCATAGGTAGTGCAATTTTGTAATTTTTCCCTATAAACCCTGGTAGAGATTGCTGGTTGAATGCCAATATCTATGGGCTCTTTTCTCCAACTAATAGCAAATTTAGCAGAGCACACACCTGCATAAAATTAAAACTACATTTTCTATCATCTTTTAAAACAAAATATGGCCATTTTACTAGGTTCAGATAATGGCATTTAAGTAAAGTATGATGTGCCAGTTCCAGGAGCCTTCTTTAAGAGATAATAGGTGTAGCCCTTTTTCCTGTTCCTCCCTTTAATCCATCGCCTGGAATATGGATGCCAACATTTTGAATCTTGAGGACAAAAACTACATGCCTGAACGGTAGATGATGAGTAAAGGATTCTGTGGAACAGAGTTGCCATATTTGCCTTGTAGGACTCACCTCTAGAATTTATATCAATAATCTTTTTTGTATCACTTTTTAAGGCACAGATATTTTGAGTTTTGCTCTTGTAGACAGATAAGTCCGTTATGGGTTGAATTATACTCTCCTGCCTCCTCCAAATTCTTACATTGAAGTATTAATCTATGGTGCATCAAAATGTGGCCTCACTTGAAAATAGGTTCATTGTAGATATAATTAGTTAAGATGAAGTTATTAAGGTGGGCTCAAATCCAATATGACTGTTGTTCTTATAAAGAGGAGAAATCATTCCTGCATATACACACACAGAGAATGCCGTGTGAAAAAGAAGGCACACATCAGGGTAATAATTCTATATCAAGGAATGCCAGGAATTGCCTGTAAATAACCAGAAATGTATTTACTATCATTGACTAGGTCAGAGGCATGGAACAGATTCTGTCTCACAGTCTTGAGAAACAAAACCAACCCTGCTGACACCTTGATCTTGGATTTCTAGCCTTCAGAACTATAAGACAATAAATTTCTATTGTTTATGCCACTCAGTTTGTGGTACTTTGCTATCGCAGCACTAGTAAACTAACATACTATGTTAACCAATTAAAGACCAACTTGAATAACCTTGGCTTAATCTAGGGAAATATTCTCACCACTCACACAGTAGAAACTTCATATACATATCCATGTGCCCGTCTGAACTTTTATTGTAATTTCTCAGGCTATTCATTGATTAGAGTTTGGTCAAATGCCAGAATGTCCAAATAAGAGAATTTTATTATGACTGTCCCCTGAAAGTACAGTTCTGTCACAGAGGAATATGCTAGCCAAGCCCAAATATTTGATTTATTTTACTCTCCACATGCAATATTTTTACCTCAGTGGAGCAATTATAAGCATCTCATCCAAAGTATATTCACAATTATTATTGATTTTCTTTGGTCAACTATTGAATGAATAAGTGAATGAGGTAGATATGACTGACACTAACCTAGAAATTACTTCAGAGCTTTTCACTAAGTGCTGGGCCATAGTGTTTAAAGGTATGGATCTGGAGTCATATGTCTCTGGGTTCAAATCCCAGCTATCATTTGGTAGTGATGGCTTTCCCAGCAGGTCCAGCAGAAGGACGTTCTGTGATGGGGTTATGGGGAAGGCCTTGCTCAGCTCACCTTTACCCAGCCCACAGGTCTGGGAAAATGGAGCTGCAGGACTGGGAGCCAGGGTTATGAGGGCAGGGCCACAGACAACAGGGTGCTTGATACCACTAGCTGCTTGATTTTGAAGGGTTATGTAATCTTTTTGTGTTTCAGTATCCTCATCTGTAAATAGGGAATATAATAGTTACTTTCATATAGGGTAGTTATGATTTATTTTATGTAAAATACCTAGAATTCTATAATGTACTGCAGTTAGTTTGTACTGGCTTACAAGGATGGATAGTGTACATTTTTTTTCTGATTCTGCCAGCCTTCCCATCCCCACATCCAGTGATATCATATTGGTAGCTTGAAATTAATTGGCCATGGTGGGAGTATTTACAACTCAGAAATTGGCAAACACAATACATCAGGGTTGTCTTGCCCATACACCGTTCAGTTAGATGATGCCAGTGAGTTCTATGTAAATGTTGACATTATTATCATTACTTCTGCTCCTTTATGGCTTTGAGAAGGCACTGTACTAACTAATTTTGAGTTAAGATAATGCTGATGAGATTTCTTTAGCAATTAATGATCTCGGGGGAATCAGACCATACATTTGTGGATTATAGATCTTAATCCTTAACTCATTTGGGTTGATTTTTGGCTTCATTTGTACAGGAACTATTCCCACTTCTCTGGCCTCCCCACATGGCACAGGCCTAGGACAGAGTAGATGCTCATAAAATATTTAAGTGAATAAACAAATAAATAAAAATTTCTCAAACATATTCATTTTCAAAGGACTTTCACATTCTATTAATCTTTTTTTTCCTCAAAACTATCCTCTGATATTGAGAGGTCCTGTTTTATTCCCATTGCATAGATGAGAAAACTGGAATTCCAAGAGGTGCCTGATTAGTGATTTACTTTCTTTCATCATATTATGTCTATTATGCCAATGTTTCCCAAAATGTGTTCCATAGATCCTAAATTCTGAAGGTTGTTAATAGTTATTACATGCCAAGGGAACCCATGGAAAAAATAAGTTTGGAAAATAGTGAAGTAAAAAAAAATTTGGTTTATTTATTATAGAGCCTTATGAAGTCAGTGTGCATTGTGAACTCCAAGGGTAGTGGGCATAGTAAAATATGTAAAATCTGTGGCATTTCCTGTATTTGACCATAGATTTTATTGTATTTTCTTTTTTTAATAAAGCATTCAATGGTATTAGCGTGAAACATCACTATGGGAGTACTGCTCAGACTTTAATGTGCATATAAATCACCAAGCGAACTTGGTCAAATGCAAATTCTGATTCCACAGGTCTAAGGTGAGGCCTGAAATCCTACATGTCTAGCAAGTTCCCATGGGATGCCTATGCTGCTGGTCTATAGGCCACACCTTGAATAGAAAGGCACTACAAGATACTAGAGTCAAGAAGAAATATTTGGCATTACAGTGAAAGAGCAAATGACACCACTGCGGTGTTCTACTCACACTCAGGACCAGCTATTTCCACAAGTATGTTGTTCAGAGGAGTGAGGGACAAAGGGACAAATCCGTATGAAGAACAAGTTACTGAGGAGCAGAGAGCAGGACTAAATTAAAGAAATGAAGTAGGGCGAGTCTCATTCAGCTGAAGTCTAGGCTGAAAATTCAATAGTGAAAGGGCACAGAGATGGTTCAACAGCCCCTCAATTGGCATATGGACTAAGGTATTTATTGTTCAAATCCAGGTAAGAGGAGAAGAAAGCCAGGCCCAGGATGGGTCCTGACTTACTTATTATTTTCTCTCTCTACCCACAGACTCAAGTTATTTTTTAAAACTTTTCAATACTCAAAATAGGATATTAATGTTACAAATTGGAAGGGAAAATGTGGACTGCGATAAAAAGAGGGTAACCTGAATCACGTGAGTAGGTGATACTACAGGATGTAGTCAGCTATTTAAAGTCTTCATAAACCCTTCTATCTCATAAGGATCCTTCTTTCTGACCTAGTCTGGTTCTTGCTGTAGCCTGGGGACTTAATATTGGTGTCTGCGTTACTCTAGTAGTGGCCATTCTCTGCTGGTACCGTGGCTAAGCAGACCTTCTCTTCTGGTTCCTTGGCAACAGTGCTTTTATAACCTTTGTGGGTCACACAATTCCTAAGTGTGGAGCTGGGATTAGGCTAATGGAGATGTGATAAGGCTCTCCCACAGTGTTTCTACCAGTGATTCACTTCTACCAGTTATAGCCTGACATATTTTGATAACTTATTGAAAACAATAAGGTTAATAATTCATGACTTCCTTGTAGATCAAGACCTTTATCAGCACAAACAAATCATTTTGCCTAATTTTATATTTTTTCCTTGTGTTCTTTGAGTTAGGTTCATTTTGTCACTTCTACTGTTTACATTTTTACATTTATTTGTTCATTTTTCTGCAATACTAAATTATACTCTAGCAATTATATTTTGTAACCCAAACACAAAGTATTTTGTCTTTTGCTAAAGTGAAGATTTGTTTTCAGAACTAATAGATTTTATTTCATTTATGTAGTGGTATATTTTTGAATTTTTATGGGTCTTGATTTTTTAATTTACTTTTTAAAAGTTTTTCTTATATTACCTGCTTTGTTTCTTTTTATACTTTGTGTGTGTATTAATAATTTTTTATTCTATTTAAATTATATTGTTGGTTACCTAAAAACAGTATTTTTAACTTTGATTTCATTAGAATTGACTTCTGGCTAAGAATAATGAATGGTTTAGTGTGTTTCATCTCTTGTTCACCACCCATAATTGTGAATGGCAGTTTGACTTTTTAAATAGTTGTCAATGATCAATACTGAGGTATAATTTGTGGTTACAAAGAGGCTAGTTTGGTCTTTGAAATGTAAACAGTGATAAGTTATGAATGAGTTAGTCATTTTCCCAAAAGTATCTGCCCATGTGTTTTGAGTCATAACACATTCCTGATCACTTGTAACATTTGTTGTTACATTCCTGATCACTTGTAACATTGTTGTTGTATTCATAGTGTCTCTTGTTCTACAATTTGGGTTTGAGCATAGTCAGTTAAAAATAAATTTTAAAATATCATAAAACAACTGTCTGATACCCAATAGGCCTTAGAAAACTTTCTTTGCTTCATGTTTCAGCTTTGTATTTATTGCTCTTGTTTTATCTGGTGAAATTGTCACACATGTCAGATGGTGTGCCTCATTATAATGAAAAATGAAACAAAAGGTGCTTTTTTTCCATTACCCTATATCCTGAAATAGCCAAAATATATACACATGGCACCAGAAGAACAGGGAATTTGCCCTTAAAAAAAAAAAACTTGTTTTAAAAGTGTAGTGCAGACAAGTTAAATCCAGCTGGGAATTCTGTGGGTCACAAGCCATGGCCGGCCATGCGGAATTGAAACCTCCATCTAGAGCCAACTCTTCAGAAGATTTACATGTTAGGTTAAGCTGGAAGCATATATTTGGTTGTGTTGTCTTCTTCTCCTTTGAAGGTTCTGATAGCTGCTTAGTGAGTAAATGGTTATTTTCTCAAATCAGTGATACATTTGTTGTTTGATTCAAAAGCATCTGATATCATCTTAATCTAAATTTTAAAACTATACACATAAAACTCTGTATGCCAGCAAATCTCATCTATAGTTCTAGTTTGCTATTTACCTATTTGATTAGTGTAACTAACTTTTAAGATATACTGTCGTTTAAGACATACTATCACTTAAGCTATACTGCATAAGTCAGTACACCTCAGCCTGTAATCCTGCGCCTTTGGGAGGCTGAGGTGAGTGGATTGCCTGAGCCTGAGGGTTCGAGACCCACCTGGGCAACTTGGCAAGACCTCATCTCTACAATAAATCAAAAAGAAAAAGTTAGCCGGGCGTGGTAGCGCGCACCTGTAGTTCCAGTTACTTGGAAGGCTGAGGCGGAAGGATCGCTGGAGCCCAGCAGGTCGAGGCTGCGGTGGCTGGGAGCAGCCACTGCACTCCAGTCTGGGCAACAGAGTGAGACTCCAACTCAAAAAAAAAAAAGTGATCTTTAGTAGTAACTCTCAGTACACTCACTTGTAAATAGTTCCTAGAATGTTTTTTTCAGAATGTAAAAATATATGTATATACATCCTTGTAAGCTTACACTTTGCAGCTCTTTATTGTTTTCTGATACTTTATGTATATATATGTATAATAGTTTTTCCATGAAAATGACATCCCAAAATATTTATTTAAAAACAAATAGTAACAATAGATAAAAAACATTTAAAAGTTGTTCTTATTTTAGTAATTGTCATTTTAAATGGTTTAATCAAAACACCTTATCTTGATTTTTTTTTTTCTTCCCATTTCCAAGCAGGTAAAGGACCTGAATCTTAGGAAACACTTTACTAAGCAGTAAAGCTGTGCCCAACCTGGAAGGCCTACTTCACATTTTGGCTCTATCAGAAAGCTTTTGAAATTAAACATCCTTAACAATAAAAAATAGAACGTAATGACTACTTTAAGCAACTCAGCACTTTTAAATTCTGTTTTCAAACTGACTTAGGGTAATTGTGTTTTGGGGGGAAAACTCAAACAGCAAGTCCAGCTTTTATAAAGCAACCTTAACAATAAAAATAGAACAGAATGACTACTTTAAGCAACTGGGCACTTTTGGCTTTGTATTATTCTGTTTTCAATCTGGTTTATGGTAGTCAAATTTTCTTGGGGAAACTCTTAGCAGCAATCCAGCTTTATAGAGACACTCTCCTAGCTGAATTTCTACTTGCAAAGAGCATCAGTAAAGTCTTCAAGGGTATTATCCTTAATAACAAAGAAATTGCCACATTTTGATGATTCTCATTATAAATGTTAAGACTTAAAGCAATATCAAACATGCTTAACAAAATTTAGCTTTTTTTCCACTGGTTTTCCTTTACAGTTAAAAAATATATTGAGACCTCTTTTATTTTGAAAATTTAAGCATGCTACACAAGCAATATGTTTCCTATTCTGAAATTAATATGTTTCAAATTTCACAGGTTTGATAAAGTTCTGTGACTGTCATCCATTCGTTGATGGAAACTTTGAAATCTTTGATTGCCTGGCAGGTCATTTACTGACAGAATCCTTTACTGATTGTGTCAAATTCATTTCAAGGCATGATGCAGCAGCATAGCAATTATAGAATGGTAAAACATACTGAATGCTAAGTCTACAATGATTTGGAGGAGTGAAAGTCCGTTCCATTCTCTTACCAGTGAAGAAATGGCAGAGCTGACCACTAGACTATGAGGCTAGGTTGCTGGTTTTAGGGACAGAACTGGGTTCTGCTATTGTAAGTGTAGAGGCAATTTGCTTTCAGGTACTTCTCATCTTATTTGGATGAATAAATAAAAATTTTTAGCATATTTATAATTGGAAAAGTTTTCAAAGTAATACGGGATGGTGGTAAGCACACAGATTTTTATAGTTCAGTATCACAGCTCTCCAAGAGTTTTCTGGTTTCCATACCACACTCAGCTTTTGAAAGGCATCATCTGGGTCATCAAGTTGCCTGTCAATCAACTGCATTGCTGGAGTGGAAGAGACTGAGACCCTTGTTGAAGACTGCAGTTTGGCTACTGGTTTCATTTATTCACAGGACCTAATCGTTATCTCAGTGGCTGGGGATACCATCCAGCATCACAGAAAACTTGGTATTTGAAAGTTTATCTGCAATGATTCAACACATGATTTGCTTTTAATTACAAATACTGATATGACGATGCTTTTATATTGTAAAACCAATAAATACAAGAACAAGTTTTAAACATGTGATTTGTCCAAGATATTTGGGAAAGAAAAAAAGAGTCATCTTTTCCCCCCAGTATTTGTAAAAATCAATTGATTCCCTAACCTTTTAAAGATTAATCTCTATATGGATCATATAGAGATGAGAGTATGAGAAAGAGCATGAGAGAGATCATCTTATAACTGCTTTAAATAGCTTTAGATCATTTTTCCCATACTGCCTTTCTTTTCTGGAACTTATATCTTCACAATATAGCTGGGTTTAAAATATTTCTAATGAGCTGATTAATGGAAAAGAAGATATGTATTGAACATATATTGTAAATTTTACTGTAAACAATTATGCATATCTAAAAGACACTAACTTTAAAATGGTACAAAAAAGTGAGGACAGATTTTGTATCTGTGTATGGCATGCTGAAAGTGCAGATATCTGCAGTCTTGAACCCCAGCTCCTGGCTTATTTCCATTTCCATTTCTTTATACAACTTGGGCTCCTTTAGAATCAGTGATCAGTATCTGCAAGTTCTATGAATTTTGATTGATTTGTAGGGGTTGTACCATTACTTAGTTGACTTGCAGACAGAACAATTGGATTTTCCCCCACCTCATGTTTTCCTCTTTTGAGAAAGTCCTTGGCGGGGAGGACTTGAAATAAAGTTCCTGCCTTGCCCTGGGACTCTGCCTGCAGCAATTCTTGTTGAAAAACAAATTTGGGAGCCGCCGTTTCTTTGGGTCTATAGATGCATTGGTTGTTATCCTGACAGGTTCTTGAACTTTGGTATTGCTTCAAAATTAGAGCGTTGCAAATTTTGAAGGTGTAAATGAAGCTTTTCTTTCAGGTTTTGCTGGTGCTGACAAACTGCTGAAACTGTTTTTGTCCATTAGCCATAATCACTATCCTTTTTCTCTTCCTCCACATTAATTTTTAAGAACAATTTAAATGACCTTTGGTAACTTTTTCTTCTGATATTTTTCTTCCTCAATACCCTTTTCTCCCAGATTTGGTCCTAAAGAAAGGATTATGAGTCATGTAAACTGCCAAGTACTCCTGATTCACATAAAAGTAGAATAGTCCTCTCCCCTCTTATCTTTGGGGGTTATGTTCTAAGGTCCCCAGTGGATGTCTGAAACCACAGATACTAACAAACCCTATATATACTATTTTTCTTAACAACAATAACAGAGCAGTTATAGTTATATAATGTAATCAAAGTTATGTGAATATGCTCTTTCGCACGCGTGCACACATAATTCTATAGTAATACACTCACCTATTTTCTAACTGTGGTTGGCTATGGGTAAATGAAGTCTTGGAAGGTAAAACCTCAGATAAAGTTCATTTTATTTATATACCATTTTATTTATCTGATTTGTGTATCTACTTATTGGCAGCCTTTAAAATCTTACTCTGCTGCAGTTGAAATGAAAACATCTTTACATTATTACTACCATCTGTCTTTGGGCTTGCAGTGTTTGATAAATCTCAATAGAAGGACAAGAAGAACCACAGATAACTGTCATAGTAGGTTTTCCTGAGATGTGGGATCCTCCTGCCTCAAATGGAAGTCTCAATGAGGTTGTCTGGTTCCAAATCAGTGTCAATCACATCCCTAGAGGGCGCTGGTTCCCTTGAGAGGTTTGGGGGTAACCCTGGGTTACAGCTCAGGATCATGTCTCTTTTTGCCTCCCAGGAACCTGTGGAAATACTGGAATCCTTGTGTGGGGAGTCTACAGCTGGAAATGGCAAGAGGTAGCCCACATATTCCTGTCTTCTCTCAGGCTTCCTCTGAAACCGTTCTTGAAGGCAGGCATGTTATTATCAAAGATGTTAGATTTAGGACTAGAAGGTACAGTTGTAACTGAGAAGTGCAACCCATCATGAAGTCACACAGTGAACCGAACTGGAATGATCCCAAGCATTTCAAACAAGTCCTCTTGTCATTTGACTCTGCTGTTGCTTGTTAAACACTTTTTTCATAATGTCATTAGGGTGTTTTTCAGCTCCCAATTCTTATAATTTCCACTTCATAGCACTCTGAGTCTCCAAGCAGAGTTTGATGGCAGGCAGGGCACCTGAGCCTCCTGGGTTCCTGTTACCGGTCCCAGTTCCCAGACATTGTGCCAGCATGAACTGAAGTTTTTGACTGAGTGCTTTTTAAATTTAAATATTTCTTAGATGATCTTTGATAAGGAAAGAAATCACTTCCAATGATTGTTTTGGAAAGATTCAATTACTTTTTCAACCTCCCTTTTAAATCTCATCGCCCTTAAAAATCAGCATTTAAAGTAAATGCTTGGCTTAAACACATTTAACAAATATAAAGGAATCCAGGATGTACTTCTAAGTATTAATATTTCTATCTAGTTCTCAAATTATGTTTTTTTCAGAATCAAGATTATTTTAATGCAATATTTTTACAAATTAAAATGACAGCAAAAGATATCTGTGACAAACAAAATATCAACATTTTAAATGAAAAACAGGATCCAGTCCTGCACTTGTAGAACCTGGTCGCTCTTGCCTTGCTTTGATACTGTTCCTGGTTTCAATCAAGCTTTATTTACAAATATAGCAAAAGGGACTAGGGGCCATAGTTTGCTAATTTTTAAAAATCGCATTATAATATTATCAAATTATGTTTTATTTTCATCGTCTTCTTCTAAATCACCATCACTTGAAATTAGATATCTGACTAGTAAAAAGACTATCTAGGTATGTAGTGTTTACTTTAATCATATTAAAGAAGCAACTTGCCTGTTTTAGTTTTTGCAACATACAAAATGTCACTCATGGTCTGGTAACATAGGTCATACCAAGCACATGAATTAAATTGTATTTGAGAAGTTTTGGAGTCAAACTGGGAAAAAAATTCAGAAATATGGTATAATGGCCAAGTTTACTTTTCTCAATCTGGAAAAAGGGAAAAAGCGCACTTTAAATAAATTACTATTCTTTCATATCTTTGCAAATAATCTACTCTTCTATATTGGCTAGTATTTATTGTGTGCTGGCTATGTGCCAAGAATTGTAGCTGCATTAATTCATTTAGTTTTCAATTAATTCATTTCATTTCTAATCAATTCATTTAGTTTTAAATAACTCTTCTTATCCTCATTTAGAGTTTAAGTATCTTGTTTAAAGTCACACAGCTAGAAAGTAGTTAGACTTTCTATCACTTAGGCAGCCTGACTTCAGGGCCTGCAAATTTGCTTTAATTGTATCTATAGTGTCTCCTAACTTTTGAATGCTACATTGAAATTATCCACTCAATATTTTAGTAAATATAAATTCACTGAAGAAAGATTGCTTTTTTTAAAATTTGAGATAGTGTTGCTTTGTGGTGAGAACAAGATCCAGAAACAGTCTAAATTCACATCTCAGTAATGTGACCATGAACAAGCTACTCAACCTGAAAGTGTCATAATTTCTTTCATAAAACAAGCCTTTCTCTTGCGGCCAGTACTTAATTAGCTCACATCAAAATGTCTAAAATGGTTAAAAAATACTCAGTGATGATGATTTACTCTGACTAGCAGAGACCTGGTGCACCATCTATGTTTCGTGATTTGAGTCTAAGGCAAAAATAAAGATTAAAAAATGCTGAAATATTTATTTTAATGAAAGTGTTCTCTAAACATGAGGTTTTTCTTTAGTATACACTTCTAGAATGTGCTTAGCAAATGGGATGCAAAAGTACTGGAAACTTCTGCTTGTATCAGGCTGCTAATTAATTTACCTACAAGGAATTTCTTGAGTAACTGGTATGAAAAGAAAATTCCAGTGTTTTAAAGCCTTCTTCATCTCAGGTAAATGTTTCCTTAAATGCATCGCAATAGCACTTACTGAGTCATCTTTTTGCTATCCTACCAATACCATAAGGCGTTTACTCTATTATTACCATTTTAAAGATATAGAAACATATTCAGGATCACTCAACTAACAGGAATTAGTCAGCATGAAGGCACACGTTGTCTTCCTTCAAAGCACAAACCTTTACTATTGCCCATGCTAACTACAGCTAAAAATCTTAAAAACAACCCAGATTGAAGTAAAGATTATAAAAAGGCAGAAAAGTGGTATTTTAGTGACTCTTCCACCACTTAGAGACAAATCATTCAGCTTCTCTAGGACACAGGATCAGTAGAATAAGGACACTATACTATTTGGAGGCAGACTGAGGCAATTTTCTTAGTCTCTATTTTCACTAATTTTTATTATTTATGCATATGGATTTGTTAAGCATCTACTATATGTGAGGCACTGTGCCAGGAACTAGGCAAGATAAAAATAAATAACACAGGATGTAATTGTTTGCATAGCTTGAGACTAATAGTGATTGTGTTGGGGAAGGGTGTGACAAGTCAAAGTCACCCTAGTAGACAGCTATACCAGAGGAGAAAGGCAATACATGCCAGTTCAAAGGAGGCAGGAGTGTAATCAGTTGGGATCATTAATGGAAGTTTTCAAAGAAGAGGTGCTATTTAAACTGAGTTTTAAAAAAGTAAGAAGGAGGATATTCTGGGTGGAAGAGAATATAGCTGGAGATAAGGTGATGGGAAATCATTATGTGTTTTGAAGAAAAAAGCAGTCTTCTGATTTGGATAAAGTGCAGAATACTGGAAGATAAAGCTAATTTAGATTGAAGAGTCAGATTAGAAAGACTAGGTTACTTATGAAGGAAAATAAAATCTCTAAAGCATTTAGCAGGGTATGAAGGCTCAGAGCTCATTTAGGAAGAGTAACTCAACCTAGTATGTCAGTTTCAAGTTTAGAAAGAAACCTGAGAGAATTCTTGTACCACTGATTGAAAATAGGAAGTCAGGAAGAGTTGGTTTACTCTCCCTTCTAAATTCAGATTTATATGTGTTTAATTTGAAGTACTATGGAAATGCTGGACTAGACTTAGGGAGAAGGGGCAGAAGACATATACGTATGTCAGATACATACATAAGTGAGGTTTGAAGATGGTATAATTGTAAAAAGAAGGAGAATGTGAGGGGAGATAGCCAAGTATAGATTTCAGGGATGTACACTTGAAGCCAGCTGGTGGCTAGAGAAGCCAGTCAGGGTAGAGAGAAGCAGCAGTCTCAAAACAAACAAACAGATAAGCAAGCAAAACACAAACAACAGTAGGAAAGCAGGAGAATGCAGTTTTTGAGTGTAAAAGGAGGAGAGAACAGCAAAAAGTAAATGACAACTCATCATATTGTAAGGTCCTGAGATCTTCTAGGTTGTTGAGGTTGTTGTAAGACAACCTGTTTGTTTCAATATTCCTCACAGCAGGTGCAGTACAGTGTTTCACACATTCTTGGGAATCAGTAAATACTGATGGAATATTATACTGTGCAATGCTACACAAGTTTGAAGAGGTAAATACTGAAAAGACCATTTGTTTTTATAATCAGGAGATCCTTGGTTATTGCTCACAGCTAACACCATATTCATTAGAATGAGTGTCTCCTAGGGGTTGTGAGGAAATAAACATGGGAATCAGAATAAAGGGGGAAAATCAAATAACACAAGAGGAGGACTGTGAAGGGATCAACAATGAAGTGTGATTATTTTGTTCTTTATATTAGACATCAAAAGAAGAAAGGTAATATGTGATGGAATCATTTTTACAAATCTCAGAAAAACTAAATGCAATAAAAGGCTCACACAATGATGACTGGGAATACTACATAGGTTTTACATTTATTATGGCCATTGACAAAAAATACAGAAATAATACATATATCATCTATAGTAAAATTCATGCACATCATGAAGTCTATTAATTTGGACTTCAACTATATGGCTGAAAGTGACATCAGGTGTGTTGGGAGCAGCAAGAAAGGTGGGGCTCATCATTGTTGTAGGAACACAGGGTGTCTTCCTCAAGTTCTTCTATCACAAATAAGCTTTTCAACTGGTAGAACTCAGTCTGACGCTTGAGACTATCATCTAAGGCATTACTAATTTTTGAGACTGTTTTCAAAGGCATCACATATTACACAATTATCAAGCAGGGATTCAGTACTGACATTTGCATTCTAGCTTAATAGCTACATTTACTACTCCTTATAATTTAAAATGTGTATTCTGGCAAATAAGTTTTCTACCTTTTCAAATAATGAGATTACCTCTCATTAAAGTCAAGTTTAACTTAAACATATCTGCAAAATATTTCCAGTATATAGCGGTTGGCAGAAAATATGATTATAGAGAAATTTTACATTTATATAAAATGCAGGAATAATGATTTGTATTGTATGGTATTGTAGTGAAATAAATCAGATTTCTGCTTCTTCCTCACTCTTTTCAAATTGGAAATTGGACATGGCAATTCATGCAACCCCTTTGCTGGAAACCCCATTGAATGTCTGGCTAACTAACCCTCAGAGCGATATGTTTTTGCCTTGACAGCTCTCAAAACAGAATTCCATTTGCTATTCCTTTGTTCCAGCTGCTCTTTCTTAAACTGGTCTTGAAAAGAACTATGGGTATCTTCATCCTCTGCCTCAGAGATGATCTCCATCTTCTGAATGATGAGTTTAACAAGCTCATGCTGTTTTTCCAGGAGAAAAGTGAGATCCTTCAGCCTAAAAGAACATACATATTTTGTGAATTTATTTTCAATTCTTGTCTTAGTCATTCTGAGTGTAGGAAGACATAAGTGCTGGAAGTATTCTATATCAGATTAATTGTGCTCAGATTATAGATGCATGGTAGTCATAATCCTTCCAGGGAATACGTATTTTTGAAGTTTAAGTGATTTCCCCAAATTTACACTGTTTATGGAGAGTTTATTTTTGTTCCCTGTATACAGATAAGAAAGTATTGCACAGAATGGTTAAGCAGCTTGTTCACAGTCACAGAATTAGTGAGTACCTAATTTTATACGTGTTTGAACTCAGGTAAACTAACCCTAAAGCCCTCATGCTTCACCAATGTCCATCACACTGTTACTCCAGGGATCCTTAAAATCTTTCAGGGTTTTGTTGTATGCATTCAGATGGCTCATGCAGAATGCAGTTTACCATACTGCACCCAAGGAAAAGGAAATTTGCATTTTACTTTGTATTCATTTACTATTTGAAGGCAAACCAACTGGTGAATAGTAGCAAATAGTTTGTTGGGTCTAAGAAATGTCTTAATACACTAGCTACATCCATCAATAAAGCATAACATATAAAGAAAATAAGCACTAATATACAGTGTAACTGAATACCACGAATTATCATTTAAGAATTTTAAATTTCTCAAATACTGATAGAAGAAAAAATACATACCTATATTTCTGCTTTAATATTTCCATTTCCAAAGACGTGTCAGTATTTGGTATTTCTTGTCTTGTTTCATTGGAACAAAAAATATAACAAAATAGACGCTACGGGATAAAGCATAGTGGTTACTCAAGTTGAATTCAATGCAGGAACTATTTCTTGAGCATGTGCTACAATGTTACCACAGGACTAGGCTCATTTGCACAAATACTCATAAGGCACAGTTGTACCTTCAAGGAACCCACAATCTGCCATGGGAAGCAGATATGTGAAAACTTATAAAATGAAGTCATATATATTAAAAAGAAAAACTAAGGGATGATTTCAAGATGGTGACAGAGTTGGTCAGAGTATGTGAGTCTCTGCATAAATGAGTGGGCGCAGGGATGAATATGCATGCAAGGGTGTTGGCAAGTGGGTGTGTAAGTGTCTGACTGAGTGGGTATATGGGAACAAGTGATCTAAGTTCTTCCGCTGAGGTGGTTGCCCCACACATCTAGGTCCCAACATGCTCCACAGCCCAGAGGCAGGCACCATCTCTGTGACTAACCCAGAAGAAAGTATCAAAAAACACCTGCTGGTGGCTCCGCCTGCCATGACAGCCTTCGGCACAAGATTGGACATTGGCAGTGGGGACCAAGGAGAAAATACTACAGACGAACTAGTTGCCAAGCCCCACTGGTGGACAAGATGCAGAGAAGTTCATACCACATTTATCTTCTACCTGGGCAGACAGGCTCTGGTTTCCTCAAATAAATAGCAGAATTACTCCCTGAAACTGAGGAGTGAATTCAGCATCTCTCTGACATTGATCATTGCCAATCCAAAGAAGATACCCTGAGTGCAGTATCCCCAGAGGGATAGGACCCCCAGGAGACTCAGATGCCCCATCCCTCTAACTGAAACATTTGTGAGTCTGTGGTTGCAACCAGAGACAAAGAACCGAGCCCTCAGTAGAGAGGTGGCAGTGAGTTTTAAAGTGATCCAGCTCTCTTTTCCCAGCGATTTGTGAGGTGTGTGACCCAGGCGAGGACACACAGAGATGGCTGAACACAGGCAGATCACTTGGGGCAGTTCATAGCCTCCCTTCAACTGCACAGTGAGCAGGGAGTCTAGAAGTCAGAACCTTCATCCTCTGCTGCAAGCCAAGAGTAGCGATGTTTGGTTTACATCTACAAGGACCCTCAAATTTCAGAAGCTGCCACAAGGGGGTGCTCAAGTATTACAAAAGTTTTTTTTTTGTTTGTTTTCTCTGCTCTTTCTATATACTTTGCAGGGGTTGTGTGCATTTTACTTTGTTTTACTCCTTTTTCTTCTATTTTTACATAAGGCTATACATGAGTAAATATTTTCTCACGTTGTTGGTTTTAGGTTTTTTTGTGCATTTCTCTTTTTTATTGGTTTGTCTGTTTGTTGGTTCATTTGTTTTTCCTTCTCTTCTTCATTCTCTTCATTGTCCTTTCTTCTTCCTTCTTTCTTTCTTAGTTCCTTTCCTTTCCCTGATGTTATTCTGAACCCAGAGGAGATACATATGTTCCCAGTTGCATGGACATACTGAGAGGTGGTAGGAAATGAGTCCCTGAGGGCCCACCCCCAATCAGTGAACACTGTGATCTGCAGGCACCTTTTAAATCTTAGCACCCTCAACACACCTTATCCAAATCTAGAAACTGTCAAAGGACAGCACAGCTCTCCATCTCCAACCTGGCTTCAAAATCGAACAAATCCAGAGGTTTTTCCAAAGGAGGAATAAGGGGTTGAGCAAAAAGAAGTGAAAATGACTCCCTCACTCACTGAGCAACAGGAGCAAAAAGAAAAGAAAATATCAATTACAAAGAAGAGAAATTAACAACAAAAAAAACACATAGGTACCCCTCAAAGTGCAAAAAGGATAGTGCACAAGAATACAGACTTCAGAAATCAAACAATGAATAGCTCCCAGATCAACTGGTCTCAGAATACAAATGTAGATATCAAAGAATGATTGGAAAATATGAGTAAGAACCAAGAAAGGCAACATGAAAACATGAAATAATTAATTACAAAGGTGCTAGCAGTAAAGATACGGTAAATGAAATAAGTAATAAACTGACAAGTATGGAAAGCAGAAATAACCAGGTAGAAGAAAGAATCTTAGAGCTTGCAGACCAAAATATGGAATTAACCCAATCTGTTAAAAACATGGAAAGGAAGCTTAAAAAGATGGAACGAAGTCTTCAAGAGATGTGTGATTATATTAAGAGACTGAACTTATACTTGATCAGAATCCCTGAAGCAGAAAAGGAGAATGAGAGCAGCCTAGAACAAACATTCCACAAGATCACTCAAGAAAACTTGCCACATCTCATCAGAGACATGATCATCCAAATATAAGAGAATCAGAGAACCCCTGCAAGACATCAAATGAGAAGATGAACTCCTAGACACATAGTAATTTGCTTACATAATGTAGGTATAAAAGAAAAAATCTGAAAGGTAGCAAGGGAGAAAGGTCAGACTACCAACTGGGGAAGACCAATTAGAATAGCAGCAAAATTAGCTATGGAAACACCACAGGCTAGAAGAGACTGTAGTCCAATCTCAAAGTTCTCAAAGATAAACAATTCCAACCTGCATAATGAACATTTGTACACCTAACACTGAATTGCACCCCACATCTTTAAAATAAAATAAAAAATGTCCTACAAAGCAAAACGTCATCAGTGATGGAGAATTAAAATCCTTCCCAGACATTCAATCCCTAAGAGTTTATGCTGCCTCCAGATCAGCTCTACAAGAGATGCTTAAGAAGGTATTAGGCAAACCAGGCTCGGTGGCTCAGCCTGTAATCCCGCGCCTTTGGGAGGCTGAGGTGAGTGGATTGCCTGAGCCCGCGGGTTCGAGACCCTCCTGGGCAGTGAGACCTCATCTCTACAATAAATCAAAAAATCAGCCGGGCATGGTAGTGCATGCCTGTAATTCCGGCTACTTGGAAGGCTGAGGCAGAAGGATCGCCGGAACCCAGCGGGTCGCGGCTGCGGTGGCCGGGAGCAGCCACTGCACTCCAGTCTGGGCGACGGAGTGAGACTCCAACTCAAAAAAAAAAAAAAGGTATTAGGCATAGAACAAAGAGAAAAAAGAATGACCACATTCTTCCCAAGAGTGCAGGAAAATAGAACCAACACAGCATACATTGTGACTACAAAACTGCTAACTCATGCATGCATCAACCCAAAAATCAAAAGAAAACCAACCAACCAACAAACTGCAAAAAAAAAAAAAAGAAAGAAAGAAAGAAAAGAAAAACTCTTAAGAGCCTCATGACAGGAATAAACTCTCACGTCTCAATAGTCAGCCTGAACATGAATAGATTAAATGCAATTGAAAATACGCATATGGTAAATTGGATTAAAAAGAAAAAACAGGACCTAACAATATACTGCCTCAAGGAGACACATCCCAGCAGAATAGACACTCAGACCCAAAGTTCGAGAATGGAAAACAAATTTTCAGGTGAATGGAACACAAAAGAAAGCAGGAGTCATAATCTTAATATCAGACAAAACAGTCTTTAAGCTATCAAAAATTTAAAAAGATACAGAAGGACACTACATAATGCTAAAAGGTTCAATCTATCGACAAGAACTATCCATCCTAAACATATATGCACTCAACACAGGAGCACCAGTTTTTATAAAGCAGTTAATAAGTAAACTAAAAAAGATATTCATTCTAACACTATCATAGCTGGGGATTTAGTTACCCTACTAACAACCCTAGATAGATCATTGAGGCAAAAAATTAACAAGGAGATCCGGAACCTCATCTTGACACTTGACCAAATGGACGTAATAGATACCCAGAGAACACTCTACCCAACAACCATGGAATATATATTCTACTCATCATCACATGGAAAGTATTCCAAGATTGACCACATCCTCGGTCACAGATTAAGCATAAATAAATTCCATAAGACGATACTTCTGCCATGCACATTCTCAGACCAGAGTGGAAAAAAAATATCAATATCAACAAACCTAAGCCCAAACCCACAAAGACATGGACACTAAAAGCATGATGCTAAACAACTCCTGGGTCAACACAGAAATCAAAGCAGAAATTTAAAAATTCCTGAAAACAAATGAAAATAAAGATACATCTTACCAGAACTGCTGGGATGCCATGAAAGCAGTACTAGAAGGAGAATTTATATCTCTATGAATGCACAACAAGAAAATAGAATGATCACAAGTTAACAGCGAATGAATAACCTAAGGTAGCAGGACAAGACCACCAAAACCCTAACTTCAGTCGAAGAATCCTGATAACCAAAGTAAAAGCCCAAACGTGGGACATAGAAGGCAAAAATATCATAGAAAAAAATCAACAAAACAAAAAACTGGTTCTCTGAAAGGATAAACAAGATTGATGGACTCCTAGCCAGACTGACGATGAAAAACAGAGAAAAAGCCCAATAGAAACCATCAGAAACACAAAAGATCAAGTCACAACTGACCCTGAAGCAACTCAAAAGATTATCAGAGATTACTATATTCACACCTGTATGGAAACAAACTTGAAAACCTAAATGAAATGGAGGATTTTCTGACATCACACAACCTCCCAGGATTGAAACAAGAAGAAGTTCAGACCCTAAATAGACCAATAACAACCCAGGAAATTTACTCCATCATAAGAAAACTACCTACAAAAACAAGCCCTGGGCCAGAGGGCTTTCCAGCAGAATTCTACAAAACATACAAGGAGGAGCTGATACCAATCGTATTGAAAGCATTCCAGGCAATCAAGAAAGATGGAACTCTCCCCAAATCATTTTATGAAGCTAACATCACACTGATACCCAAACCAGGTAAAGATCCAACACAAGCCAATATCTCTGGTGAACATAGATGCAAAAATTCTCAACAAGATTATAGTAAATTGGATCCAACAACACATCTCAAAAATCATCCACCATAACCAAGTAGACTTCATCCTTGGGATGTAAGTCTGGTTCAACATCTACAAGACCATAAATGTAATCAAATACATCAATAGATGTAAAAACAAGAACCACATGATTGCATTATTAGCATAGATAAAGCTTTCTATAAAATTCAACATCCCTTCTTGATAAAAACCCTTGAATACCTAGGCATAGAGGGAACATACTTCAAAATATAGTTAAGAGGCATCTATGATAAACCCACAGCCAACATATTGCTCACTCCTCCTGTTCAACATAGTGTTGGAAGTCCTAGCTAGAGCAATCAGACAAGAGAAGGAAATCAGGGGTATCCAAATAGGAAAAGAGGAAGTTAAGTTGTCCCTCCTTTCTGATGATATGATCTCATACCTAGAAACCCCAAGAGAATCTGTCACAAACCTCCTTGCACTGATAAAGGACTTTGGCAAAGTCTCAAGTGCAAAATAAATGTGCAAAAGACAGTCACATTCTTATACACCAACAACAGACTGTCAGAGAACCAAACAAAAAGCACAATCCCAAGCCGGGCTCAGTGGTTCAGCCTGTAATCCCGCGCTTTGGAAGGCTGAGGTGAGTGGATTGCCTGAGCCCGTGGGTTCAAGACCCACCTGGGCAACGAGACCTCATCTCTACAATAAATCAAAAAATTAGCCAGGCGTGGTAGCGTGCATCTGTAGTTCCAGCTACTTGGAAGGCTGAGGCGGAAGGATCGCTGGAGCCCAGCAGGTCGAGGCTAGAGTGGCCGGGAGCGGCCACTGCACTCCAGTCTGGGTGACAGAGTGAGACTCCAACTCAAAAAAAAAAAAAGCACAATCCCATTTATAATTGCCACAAAAAATGAAATATCTTGACATCTTTCTAACAAGAGAGGTGAAAGACTTTCATAATGAAAACTACAAAACACTGCTCAAAGAAATCAAAGACACAAACAAATGGAAGAGTACTCTATGGCATGAATTAGAAGCATCAACATTATTAAGATGTCCATTCTACCAAAGGCAATCTACAGATTCAACACAATACCCATTAAATTACCAGCATCATTCTTCTCAGACCTGGAAATGACTGTACAGAAATTCATATGGAAATACAAAAGATCACCAATAGCCAAAACAATTCTTAGCAAAAAAAACAAAGTGGCAAGTATCACACTTCCAGGCTCTAAACTTTACTATAAATCTATAGTAATCAAAACAGCCTGGTACTGGTACAAGAACAGGCAAATAGAACAATGGAACAGGATAGAGATTTCAGAAGCAAAATCTCAATTTCTCAACCGGTTCATCTTCAACAAAGCCTCCACCAACAACTACTAGGGAGAGGCAAACAATTCAGTAAACGGTGCTGGGAAAACTGGTTGACCACATGCAGAAGATTGAAACAGGACCTCTACTTATCAATATACACAAAAATCCACTCTAATGTAAAACCTCAAACTATAAGAATCTTAGAAAATGCAGGAGACACCCTTACACAAATTGGAATAGGCAACCAATTCCTGATCAAAATCCCAAATGTCCATTCCATAAGGGATAGTATAGACTAGTTGGAACTCATCAAACTGAAAAGCTTCTGCAAAGCAAAAGAAACCATCAAGAGAGCAGGGAGACAGCCCACAGAATGGGAAAATATATGTGTCAACTCTATATCTGACAAAGGCTTAACATCTAAGATCCACAAGGAACTCAAATGTGAGGGAAGGAAAAAGAAAACTCCATTAAAAAGTGGGAAAAAGATATGATTAGACATGTCTCCAAAGAAGACATACAAGCAGCCAACAGATACATGAACAATGCTCAGTCTCACTAATTATCTAAAATCACACTGAGATACCACCTAACTCCAGTCAGGATGATCACATCAGTAATTCAAAAAACAACAGATGCTAGAGTGTATGTAAGGAAAAAGGAGTGCTTCTACACTGTTGGTGGGAGTGTAAACTAGTACAACCTCTGTGGAAAACAGTGTGGCCATTCCTAAAAGATCTAAACTTTAACCTTTCATACGACCCAGCAATCCCTCTTCTGGGAGTATACTTGAAGGTGCTCAAATTATTCTGTAAAGAAGATACCTGCACATGCATATTTTATGCAGCATGATTCACAATAGCAAAAACATGGAGCCAACCATGTTGTCCGTCGAAAGAGAACTGGCTTAAAAAAAACGTGGTACATACACATGATGGAATATTACACAGCTATAAAGGACAAAATTATGGACTTTGCAGCAACTTGAATGGATTTAGAGTCTATAATACTCAGTAATCTGTCACAGAAACAGTGAACTGAGTACCACATGTTCTCATTCATAAGTGGATTCTATGAAAGGGAGTGGCAGTAGCAGAAAACTACCAGGGGAGTGGGAAAGATCATATAACATTAATAAGGATATCTGGTCTCAAACCAGGTGAAGTAGAGACCAAAGAGAGGTCCAAAGTTTACCTGTATGATGACCACTTATTTACCTAATCCTGATTTGCACCCCACATCTTTAAAATAAATAAAAATAATAAAAGAAAAATTTTAAATGTCCAAATAATATGGAAAAGGAGTCAAATGGAGTAAGGGATTATTTAGGAAGGGGCTTGACTGAATGATTTACCTGATGTATTCTCATGAGAAATGTCCATCATGGGAGGTGATGGGATTTTCCATACAAGATTAGTTTTAATTCTCTTAATGTGCTTTGCATTATTATCCCACACAACTGAACCAACTGACAAAATTTCTTGTGGAGAAATTTCTGAAATGCTATTTTAATACATTATATTTTAATCTACTATCTTTTGAAACCACGGGCAGATGGGAAAGAGTCCAGGGCAGATTTGAAATGACCAAGAACAAGCTAATTCTACAAATCCAGGCAAGAGAAGATGATGACTTGCATAGGCCACCCGGCGAAGTCAAAGGAACTAGACATGGGGATTGACTGAACTTGAGAAGGCAGGGGGTGAGGGATAGGGCATGGCAAGGTTGACTCTTGGGTGGCTGGCTTGCTCAGGTAAATTAATGATGTTGACATTGGTTTCAATGAGACACTTTAGAGAAGGACCGGGACTTCTTCACTCTCACCCCGTGGGGGGATGTGAGGAGAGGGTGAAACAGGGGAGCAGTGAAGTTTGGTTTCGGACATGCTGCATGTGAGGCACCTTTTAAGACATACAAGTGGAGAGGATATGGGGCTCTGGAACTCCAGGGCCAGCTCTAGATAGAAAAATCAATTGCTGAATCTTCTGTGCTTAGGTGGTAACTGCAACCATGGATAAGGAGTGAAATCAGATAGGGAGATTGTATGGAGTTAGAATAAAGCCTAGACTGATACTTATGTTGACTTTATCATTTTATGACTACACAAGGGAAAATTATCCTGCAAAGAACTCAGAAAGAATAGTCATAGAGACAGTTGGAGCCCAGGCGTGGGTAGGGTTAGCATGCAATATTTCTGACTCTTCTTATCATCCTCTTTCCATTAGTCTTCCTTAGCCTTTGATTAGTTTGTATATTTTCTATAGTGAACACTCTTTATGAGTGTATGTGTGTATAGATACATATATGTGCATTCTTTATTGTGTGTTTTATATATACACTTAAACATACATATGTGTATCTATATCTACACATAAATCTAAGTGACTTGTGACTAGGAAAGACAAAGTATATCTGCACTGTAAAAACATACAGAAAGAGTACTGTTGGTCCCCCCCACCCATCCTCTCTCATAAGGATGGCACATATTTAAGACAGATGATATGGATGAGCTACCTGGAAGAGGACAGCAAATGTCTCCCTGCTCCCACCTATCACTTTCGCATCATGAGCTAATCATGTCCTTTTTTTTTTTTTTTGAGTTGGAGTCTCACTCTGTCGCCCAAACTGGAGTGCAGTGGCCGCTCCTGGCCACCGCAGCCTCGACCTGCTGGGCTCCGGCGATCCTTCCGCCTCCGAGTAGTCAGAACTACAGGCGCGCACTACCACGCCTGGCTAATTTTTTAAAATTTATTTATTGTAGAGATGTGGTCTCGCCAAGTTGCCCAGGCGGGTCTTGAACCCGCGGGCTCAGCAATCTACTCACCTCAGCCTTCCAAAGGTGCGGATTACAGGCTGAGCCACTGAGCCTGGCCTTTTTTTTTTTTAAGCACAACTACTTCTCCCCGCCAAGGGCAGAGCTTCAAAGTCTATAAAAGAGGTCCCTTAGCGATGACACAATTAATGAACATCAAGCAGTATCATGTTATTGAGATTGTTAGTTGTCCATGTACTTACAAATAACCTCCCACTATTTCTGGGTCTGTTGGGATACACAGTGGTGGATTTCTGATCCACTTTGCGTAGGAACCAGAGTGGCAGCTTCTTCTCTAAGCTGGTATGAAGTTCCACCTAAAAAAGTACATTTTGGATTTATTGACAGAATCATTAATTCGTACCTGAAATTCTTATATTCCACCAAGGCCATCATCAGTACAGTAAAATGAAAACTGAGTCCTGACTTCTGGACAGCAACTGGGCTGGCCAGATTTCCTTAATTCCTAGCTCAAGACAAGACAGGGGTAGAAATCTGCAGTCAAGCAGCAAGTTGTTCAAATAAGTAATTCAATTTGGGCAGCTGGTGTGTTTATTGCTTGTGGGCTGTGATAGACACTGTGCATATGTATATATAAAGAAAAAAACAGTACATACTGTCGGGGCATTACAATACAATAAAATGTGCATAACTGGGAAGTATGAATGGTATGAATATCTGTCTATCATCTATGTATTTATGTATGTATCTTGCTGGGGCAGGACAGAAGGAGTGCTTCATGGGAGAAAAACAAAGGCATGCAGTAAAAGAATTAGAACTGAAGTTGGACTGGGTTAAAAAAATGTGGTACATATACATAATGGAATATTATGCAGCCATAATGAAGAACAAATATATGAACTTCGCAGCAACTTGGATGGATTCAGAGTCAATCATACTCAGTGATCTATCACAGAAACAAAGAACAGAGTACCATATGTTCTCACTCACAAGTGGACCTTGAACAATTATACTATAAGAAAGGGATTGGCAGTAGTGGGAAACTGACAGGGTGGGTGAGATCGGCAGTTGAGGGAAACTGCCAGGGGAGGAAGGGGCACACTTCATCAACAGGAGGAGCTGCATAATGAACATTTGTATACCTAACCATGAATTGTATTTAAAATAAAGAAAAGAAAAAAAAAGGATTTGAACTAGCAGGGTTGGAACTAGCATTCCTAAGAGTCTTTTATACATTTTTCCCCCCATGCTGTGCTGTCTGGTGAAAGTGGTTTATTCATGATATTTATAGAGTATAATTTCTATTTTCAGGAATACAATATTTATCTCATTAAATGTTTTTACCTTGAATATATATTTAATTTAATTCTCATATTTTCAGTGTTTCTTTTTGGTTGTGTTAAAAAAATTTTTTTTAAATAATCCTTCGTGTCTGTTGTTTAGAAATATTTACCGTAATTACTATACAATGAGATTTGCCTTCTAATCTCTGACCATACACTTTTTAATATATGGGTATTTACATGATTATAGTCATCAATGGTGAGATAGTAATAGGGTCCCTGGCCACACCGCTTAAAACAGTAGTCCTCACTTCCCTCCACATGACACTCTCCTTATTTAAGGTCCCTGTTATTTTTGAAGCACTTACCACAACTTAACATATTTATATTAGTTCCAGTTTCAAGAGAAGCTATGTCTTTATATTTTATTAACAATACCAGGCTGGACACAGTGGCTCATGCCTGTAATTCCAGCACTTTGGGAAGCCAAGGCAGGAGAATTGTTTGAGCTCAGGAGTTCAACACCAGCCTAGGCTGGTGGACATAGTTGGACTTTGTCTCTACAAAAAAAAAAAAAATTTTTTTTTTCATTAGACAGGCATGGTGACTCATGCTTGTAGTCCCAGCTACTCGGGAGGCTGAGGCAAAGGATAACCTGAGCCCAGAGGGTGGAGTCTGTGGGAAGCCATGATCATGCCACTGGATTCTAGCCTGGGTGATAAAGTGAGATGCTGGTTCAAAAACAAGCAAACAAACAGGCTTTTTTTCCTATAGTAATTTGGGAGGCTTCTTTTTTTTCCTTAGTTCTTTAGGGTAATATTCTTTTCTCCTGAATATTACCCTAAAGAACTAAGGGAAAAAAAAAAGCCCCCCCAAAATATATATATATATACATATACATTTTTAGAGGTCACGTGCTATTATTTACTTATTGAAACTTGATTGAAAAAGATTTTTAAAGCTCAGTGTTTGCAAATAGATAACGTGCATGGTATGTCTCTCAACCTGTCCATTGTCTACACTGCTCCTCAAATATGGTCCAGGGGGAGGTTGACAAGCAAAGCCCCAAGTCCAATGTGGGTTTGGTGGGACCCACTGGGTGTGACTCCATTGGGCTAAGGTATCATCTTTACCTCCTCTAATTGGTGGGATTTCCATGTTTAAGGGTAAGGTGAGCTTTGTGGATTTCCTTTCCTATTTTGCAGCAGGACTATAAATGTTTATGGTGTGTCTACAGCTGCTAGCACTGTGCTGGGAAGTAGAGATACCAATGTCAAAAAACACGCAAGCAACTCCAAGACCCTCAAAATACTCACAGTTCCTGTCCCCTAAGAACCAACAGTCTCCATAACAAACATATCTCCCAGCATACACTGTCCCAGGGACCTTTATTTTTCTACTTGTGTTTGAGAGAATCCTGTGAGGACTCAATGACTCTACAGGAAATGCAATCTACCTGTCTCCTTCTGCTCCTGGTTCTGTTGTGGTAGATGTAGGTTTCAGAACGAATGCAGAGAGTTGCTTAAAAAACAACTCTGGGACAATAGGAAAATGGCTTCCTCATTCTCTAGTCAGTGGAGTTCTTGATTCAAAACAAGTAACATATAACATGAAAGGCTTTGAGCTGTTTGGTTTCAGGGAACAGAGTAAACAATATAGGATCTAGGATCGTGCTTTTCAACTCAACTTCTCTGATACTGTAGCTGAGCAGGCTTTTCCAAGATATCTGACTAGTGCTGTGGCTTGTATTATTCTTTTTATGCATTTACCCCGGTATTTTGAAGAGTCATTTGGCAGTTATGAATCACTGCTGACATGTCTGCCAAGAGGTTTATAGACTCTCTCCTCATCCACCTATCTGGAGTTCCTAAACACATTTTTGGTATAGTAATAGCCTATCATTAACTCTTCCTTCCTTCAGTCTCTCTCCACTAAACCAAGATAATAACATCTCAGCTAAATACCATTTTCATTTTGCAAAGGCTGAAAATAACTCTCAACTCACGAACAAAATAACTTGAAGCACTTCATCATTTATGGCTCTTTACTAAGATTTTTGTTTTTTCTGCTGTTTTTGAATTAAGCCCTCCAACATCTAAGGCAATCTAGGTGAATTTCCCTTGAGCATGAACCATCCTTCAAAGAGGGGCTTCATGACAGCACCATGGTCACTTCTCCCAGTTCTGTTTGGTCCTTTGCTCCTACTGGGTCCTTCCTTTTGGGACAATCTCAATAGTCTTTTAAATCCCAGCCATCTTTCAACACTGACTCCCCCAACTCCGTTCTATAGCAGTCCCTTAGTAATTTTAGCCTTTTTAAAAAATACCCAATAACCATTTAATTAATATTTTTATTCTCTAAATGTTCCAAGCTCCCCACATAATACCAAGCTAAGTCACAAAACAAAGTTTAGGAATGGTTCTAAGTTGGCTTTTGCTATTTCGTTCTATGAATGTCCAGTTGATGTGCTAAGCAGATGTATTTTTACTCAATAAAGTCAGGAATCACATCCCTTTATTTCCTCTGGGCCCTCATGCTAAGTTGTACTGCACTTGGCACATACAATGTACTGAAACTTTGTTTTTGAATTAATCAATGCTACTGTATAGCTAAATGGATAGCAGGGAAGAAGAATTGTGACAAGAAATTAGAGACAAGAGTGAAGAGAAAGTTATATCTTAGCATGGATTGTTCTTTGTCTTGAACTGGCCAAGTTTCTGAATGCATATATTCAACTGATCAACAGATATTTTTGAAGCATCAAATATTCCTATTTGAATCTGAAATTTAAAGATAATGCAGTCAAACATATAGAAATAACTTTGTGTTAAATAGCAGAAAACTATCTCGCACGAATCAACGGCCAAGCACCTATCCATAAACCTTTGACTCAAGCAAATTTTACAACAAATTGTCTAGAAAATTGAAAAAAAAAAGTCACAAGAGCACAAAAATTCATGGATTCAGTTAGAGTTTAATTAAAAAATATGCTAGGTGATCCCTGTAATTACCTACCTAAAATATCAGGAGTTCCTTCAAATAGCTGGGCTATACTGCCAGTGCTAACTACCTGACCGGTCACATGTTAACATAAAAAAAAAAAAAAAAAAAAAAAAAAAGCCGGGCTCGGTGGCTCAGCCTGTAATCCCGCGCCTTTGGGAGGCTGAGGTGAGTGAATTGCCTGAGCCCGCGGGTTCGAGACCCGCCTGGGCAGTGAGACCTCATCTCTACAATAAATCAAAAAAATCAGCTGGGTGTGGTGGCGCATGCCTGTAATTCCGGCTACTCGGAAGGCTGAGGCGGAAGGATCGCTGGAGCCCAGCAGCCGAGGCTGCGGTGCCCGGGAGCGGCCACTGCACTCCAGTCTGGACGACAGAGTGAGACTCCAATTCTAAAAAAAAAAAAAAAAAAAAAAAAAAAAAAAAGTATTGGTCGGGCTCGGTGGCTTAGCCTTTTGGAGACTGAGGCAAGTGGATTGCCTGAGCCTGTGGGTTCGAGACCCACCCAGGCAACTTGGCAAGACCTTGTCTCTACAATAAGTCAAAAATTAGACAGGCGTGGTAGCACGCACCTGTAGTTCTGACTCCTTGAAGGCTGAAGCTGAAGGATCACTGGAGCCCAGCAGGTCAAGGCTGCGGTGGCCAGGAGGGTACCACTGCACTCCAGTCTGGGTGACAGAGTGAGACTCCAACTCAAAAAAAAAAAAAAAAGACTCAGGCAATTTCTCAATTGTTCTGCTAAAATTGTTCTAGGACATTTTTTTCAATCATTTTTTATTATACCAAGCATGCCAAATGGACATAGGCATACACACAGGCACAGGGCACTACTCCTCAGGATTAAGAAAATATTCACTTTAAATAATTGTGTTCTCAGAAAAGTAAGTAGTTATGACAATGGTCATTTCAATAGGTTTAAATAAATATAATGCAGGCCATATCTAAGGATGATTTGACTTAAGATTTTCCCCCTTTATGATGATGCATTAGTGATATGCATTCAGCAGAATCTGTACTTTGAATTTTAAATTTTGATCTCTTCTTGGGTTAGGAACATGCAGAATGATACTCTCCTGTGATGCTGGGGGTGGGGGGGAAGCAGACTGCAGCTTCCAAGGAGAAGCAACCGAGACTCTACAGTATACTGTGTTGTCAGTGTTATTTAGATATTTTGCTTTATTTAGATATTTTGCTTCACATGCCATTATAGTATCTACAAAATGCCCATTTTGGCTTACAGTATTTTCAACTTCGATGTGTTTATCAGGATGTAAAACCTGCCATAAGTTGAGAAGCATTGCACTTACCTGCATAGCAATCCTCTTCAATGCTGCATGTTTCTGGACCTCAGCAATATCACCAACTGCCAAACCAATCTGAAGTATGATATAAAATTTAACCACTACAGTTTAATGGCCCACCGAAAAATGCTCTTAAGGTCTATCTTAGTCTGTTCAGGTTGCTATAACAATATCTCTTATGTTGGGTAATTTATAAATAGCATAAATTTATTGTTCACAGTTCCCGAGGCTGAGAAGTTCAAAATCAAGGTGATAGCAGATCATGTGACTGTTAAGGGCGTGTTCCCCATAGGTGGTGCCTTTTATGCGTTCTCACATGACAGAAGGCTAAAATGGGGCTAACAACTTCTCTTCCCTCTCTTTTATAAGGGTACTTATTCCATTCATGAAAGTTTTGCCCTCAAGACCTAATAGCCTCCCAAATGTCCCTCCTTCTAATATTATCACCTTGGTGATTCATTTTCTGTATGTAAATTTTCGATAGGACATAAACACTCAAGTCCCATAACAAGGTCTCTGGCTGAAGTGGAAGAGTGAGTGAGTATGTGGTATGCTAGTAGTGGCTGCATAATGCTTTGCTAATGCACTTTACAGAAAACTGCAAAGCCTATATACCTTTGCAACAAGGTGGTCACGTTGGTGGGTTCAGTAATCTTAACTGTTATGAAAACTTACAACACACAAATTAATCGGAAATTCATTTTAATTTAAGATAAAAATATGTTATTCTTAGAGATGTTATTCAGGAGTGATGTAATATCAAATGCAATTGGATGTAACCACACAACATGGTTGAAAACTCCAGGAGTTCAGTAACTAAGGTAGACAAGAGTGATGTGACAACATGGAAAAGTGAAAGCATAAAACTAAGGGAATGAAAGATTGTATATTTTACATATCTTTTGCAGGAAAAGGTACACTGTAGGGGTGGGAGAGGCTCTGGTAAAAACCCCTCTGTAAATCCATGGCTGACTAGAATCAGGTGAAGGGAAGCTGTTAGCTCAGCTCTAATCAAGCTAATGAAATGAACTCATTTTACTAGCTCTTTTATTCTGAGGCACTCAGTCCCTGCCTATGCTGAGCCTGCATCCTGCATGCTGTACCAGAAAGGAAAAGTAAATGACTTATCTCAAGGAGCTCAAAGTAAACTCTATGAGAAGAGGGCTCTGTCTACCAAGGTCACCACTGTATGCTCAGGGCTTAGCACAGAGCAGGGCACACAGTAGATATACAAAATATTCACTGAATGACAGTACAGCGGGAAAGTGTATTCTAGGGTTTGCAAACTACTATGGAGAACCATACACAGTCAGTAACTAGATTTAACTAGGCAGATAAGGTGCTTTGGTTTTTAATTTGCAAGCCCTTAGATAGATATTCTCTCCAATTTACAATAGCCCCTATTAAAACCAACCATCTCATACCTACTGCTTCACACATTTAAGATTCTTGCCTGGTCTCTGAAAACATCTGAGCTTGTGAGCCACAGAATAGATCAATTATTTACTCTTAATAGTAGCTACTACTTACTGTATGCCTCTCGTGTGCCCAGTTTTAAGTGCTTCATATTAGCTCATTTAATCTTCACAATAATTTAGGAAGTAGGTTTTATTATTATTATCTTTCTTTGATTCATGACCTTAAAGCTATGATAATACAAGGAAAGGGCATTCAATTTAGACTAAGGTAATTGGGTGAGAGAGATGGGTTAAGGAAATCTCAGAGGAGATGATGCTTGAGCTGAGCTTTGAAAGCTTAGAAAGAGTTAACCTATGGTGGAATGTTTTTCTAGGCAAAAGGAAGAGCCTGTACAGAGTACAGGAGGCATGAAGGAAAGTGTGGCACATTCAGAGAGGGTGCATTTCTGGAATCTGTGGGGAGCTGAGTAAGATCTGGGTAAGATCCAGATCACAGGGATTCTTGCTCGTGAAGCTGACAGGTTTAGACTAGATCTTCTTTCATTGAAGAGTCATAAAAATTTGTTAAAAGCGCCACTCTTAAAAGGGCCAAGTTTTCACTATCAGAACATCAGTATGGTGACAATTTGTAAGATGAATTAGAGAAGTGAGGCAAGATAGAGGCATTCTTTAGGTTACTACAGCAATTTAGAGGAGGAACTCCGAAGATGCAAGCCAACTGCAAGTATATGTAAGAGTCAAACAATTATTGAAAGAATTGAGGACAAAAGGAGGAGGGCGGTATTGGGAATATCTGCCAATGATCTGTGTGAGATGACTAGGAGATGCTACTGAGAGGCGGTAGCCAATTCTGAAGGAAAGGTAACGTCAGTGTTGGCTCTCTTGGGTTGGATTTTCCTCCAGGACCTGCAGGTAGAAATGCCTACTGGGTGCTGAGTGTGTGGCTCTTCAGCATGGTACCAACCTATTTTACTGCTCAGCCAAGTTCTATTCTGGATAATTATCTTCCAAAACATACCAATTACAAGAGAAGAATGTGGACTTTATGGCATTCGCTACTATTCTCTATTATTAGTCATTTTCTAGTGCTATCCTTTGTTTTTCTAGGTCACCAGAATAAAACTCTGGAGTTGATTCAGATAAGTGGATGAATACACTAAAGAGTCTATATTATTTTTCTCTTTTCAGAAAAAAACAATGTGTGTTTGTATGGAAAAGGAAAGAGTAGGCACTGTCATGTCAATAAGGCTCTCTGTGGACCTGCAACTGGGATGCACTTCTGCTGGCATCCACTAAGATGCTCATGGCTTGAGCAGATTCTTTACAAAATCCCGCATGGAAGGATGGATGTGGGTGTCTAGACTTTGGCTGGGTTTGATGTGGCATTAGAATGTTGCAGGTGCCCTCCTCATGAGAAGCCTTTTCCCTCTTATTATCTGGTCAATGCTAAATTCAAGGGTAGAGTCAAGACCCACTATATGCTTAACTTCTGACCAACCCCAATCACAAAGCAACACACACCTTCACCTTTATTGCCTTTTTCTGCTTTCTAGTTCTTCATGGCATTTGTTACATTATGACGTTGTGCTACATGTTTGTTTATTACCTAACTTCTTGACGAGTTTAGAATCCTATTAGGACTGAGTATTGGTCTGTTTTGCTCACGAATGTTTCCCAGAACCTATAACAAGTGTATGGCGTTTAGTAGCTTCTTGGTAAGTATTTGCCAAGTGAATGCATCTTTGTATTCCCTTGAAACTTTGATGCACTTGCTTCTCTTCAGGCACCAAATAAATGGTGAAAGGACAGATTTTGTAGTAGAACCTTCCTCATCCCCCCAGTGGAGGGAAGTTAAGGAAGTTAAAATAGTTACCATTATCAAATGTCTCAAATGAGCAACAAAGAGAAAATACAAGGATAAATTACTCACAAGTAAATTCATGAGGACAATTGGGACAAAAATGGTGAAGGTAATAAGCTGTGCAAAGGACAGCACTGGATATGACAACTCATTTCTCAAATATGGTTCTAAGAAGGCATCTCGATAATTGATATCTCCTAGCATCATGCTGAAGGCTTGGATTATAGAAAGCAATGGAGAGCTGAAAGCATCCTGAGAAAAAAATGGCAGGATAAAAATGAAATTCATAATGTATATAAGAAAAAAAATGTTTCCTGGAGAGTAAAACAATAAATATTCTATTAAGAAAGAATACTTTAAAACAGTTATAGGCATATAACTACTGAAATGCAATAATAAGAAAAAATAATAAACTGTGGCCAAGTTATCAAAAGTATCTTTTCTGCACACATAGCAGGTCATCGTACACTATACATAAACTTTCTGATGATGCAAAAAGTAATTTAGAAAGACTACACTTTTTTGCAATAAAATCATTTGAAAGATATATCATATTGAAATAGCTAAAGTATTCGAATACTGGTGTTATGTGATTATGAATTTTCTAGGCCATTGAGATTTATGTATAAGTATATATTTTTAATAGTTACAATGACAAAATCAACTACTGATGCTACTGCCTTACCTGTGCATTCAGGAGGACATAAAAGCTGAGCCCAAAAGCCAGAAGAAGGAACATAAATATGACTGTAGACCTCAACAAAGTTTTCAAAATTACCTCCAACATAACAATGAAAATTCCACAATTTTCAAATCTAGGAAAATAAAAATAAATAAATTATTTTCTCACTTTTGTCATCTGAGTGCCTTTCATTCAGTGACAAGATGTACCATGCATTAACTCAGGTACTAGATTTCACAGATAATTGAGGTCAATTACTTTGAAAATGAAGACACGATAGTTCATGACTAATCAAGTCTTATTTCCAATCTGTTTATCAAATTGCTTTTTTTCTCTCTTTTTGTTAATGTTTATCTTTATTTTATCACTTGACAACTTGACATTACTTCTACTAAAATGGGAGAGAAAAATAATCTCCTAATATCAAAGAAAATGCTACCAGATGTTTAATAAAGGATTAAACGATATGTACTGAATCAAGTAGAGATTGATTGGATGAGCTCATGTTCCCAAAGGCATCGATTGCAAGACACACATGATTTACATTCACCCACTCTCACAGCCTCCTTCAGTTTCCTTTTCTGCTTCCAGCATCCTTTATTGTGAAACATTTGGGTAGATAATGGGTATGTTTTCTGACCACTAAGTTGTACTTTTCCTTTGGCCAAGAAAATTTGTTGAAAGGGGGAATCACAGGATTTTAAAGCTGAAAGGAACTTTAGCTAAATTCACTGAGATGTCCAGTAACTTGACAAGGTCACTGATAAGGACAGAGCCAAGGGAATAACAGTGTCTGAACCTGTCTTGAATCCTTTCTTTTCACCATATCATGTCCTCTCCAAGGGGTTGGGTTCAACTCTGCATCACTGTGCTCATGATTCAGCAATGCAGATGATATGGTGGAAAAACCATGATCCCTGGAGTCAAAAAGACTTTGGTTAGTTTTCACTGACTAGCTGAGATCTTGAGCAAGTTATTTAACTTAGTGCTACAGCTTCTTCTTTTAGATAATGCAAGTAATAGCACTGGCCTCTTGTTATTGTAAAATTTATGTAAAATAACAATTAACTAAACATTAGCAATTGTCAGAGGTAGAGAGAACTCAGTCTTTATTCTCTCTCTAAAATTAGATTTTTGGGGCTTATTTTTTTTTAATACCACTGTTATTCCCCAAACTACCTATCAGTTCAATTTGAGTGTTTTAATACAAAGTAAATGATTACAAAATAATATCAGGTGAAACAAGAATAATCAACACTTTTATTCCCATTTAATCTCCACATTTCATCTAGATTGGTCTAGACCAGTAGTTCTTGATCTGGACTTATTTGGTAGCCGGTGTACATCCCGCAATTTCTGGATACATTTTTGGTTATCACAACTGAGAAGAGCTGGATGCTACTGGTATCTAGTGGGTAGAAGCCAGGGATACCACTAAATATTTTACAATACACAAGACAGTCTCCTTCAACAAACAAACAAACAAAAAAACTGTCTGGTCCCAAATTTCAATTGTGCTGTAGTTGAGAAATTTTAATCTACACTGTAAATTCCAGAACCAGCCCCCAAGTTTCCCTTAATAGAATACAAAAAAAAAAAACCAAAATAACAAAATAACAACTCCAAAAACTTTTTAAAAAACAGTTGGAAAAGGAGTGAGCCAGTTATAAATTTATGTCACTTACAATAGTTTTTCTTTTGATATTAAAAATGCTTAAAGGTTCCAAATGCAGTGGCTCACATCTGTAATCCTAGCACTTTGGGAGGCCAAGGTGGCAGGATTGCTTAAGCCCAGGAGTTGAGACCAGTCTAGGCAACATAGCAAGACTTCATTTCCACAAAACTACAAAAATTAGCCAGATATGGTGGTGCATGCCTGTAGTCCCAGCTACATGGGAGACTGAAGCAAAAGGATAGCCTGAGCCTAGGAGAACTAGGCTGCGGTGAGCCATGATTGTGTCATTGCACTCCAGCCTGGGTGACAAAGTGAGACCCTGACCAACACCCCCCCACACAAATGCTTAAAGAATGTAGAAATCATGCAAGCTGGCTTTACCTTTGAAGATACAATAAGAAGTTCATCCAATAGAAGTATATAGCAATTGCTCCACATTGCCACTGCACATAAGCTGGTATATTAATGAACAAGGGCAGTACAAAAATGATGCTTGTTGTATAGATAATCCATTCAACGATATTGTTATGATCCCAAAAGTAATTCCTTTCCTGTGATCGAAAATAATGAAAAATTACATATATATATGACTAGTAACAATTTTTTTTCTAGCATTATAGCCATCTGGAGAGAAGTTTAGGATCATGGAGTCATCTCCTGCCATCCTGGATTGACTTCAGAGCCCCTAGGGTACAGATCAAGGTTTGAAATGGCCCAGAGTCATCTGTTAACCTGGTACTATGGGACTCTGATGACTAAGGAAATCCTACAAATTGCTGGGCTTTCCCTGTAGAGTCCAGTCCATCTTAAGGAAATTTCTGGGAGACTGCAAGTTGGCACATTTTTGCCTACATAAGGATATGCATTTGGAGTTCTCTTTATGAACTAAAGCTGTTTCTAAAGAGATTAGATGTCTGTGCTAAGACTTGATTAGGAAGTGAAAACAAATCACAATGGTATTCTCAAATATTCCAAATTTTAAACATTAAATTTCCCATACAGTAGGCCATTTAAGACAAGAAAATTTGGAGATCAAATCTGACAGAGAATTCATATAACTTTGTAGCTCAATTTAGATCATAACTTGCAAATTTCATTATGAGAAAATGAAAATAATGACAAGAGAGATTAATTAATATACCCTAAATCTTTAAAGTTAAGTGGAACAATGCAGTTTAGCTCTCAGAATTGTGACAATTTACTTAAAGCATATATATGAAAGAATTTACTATATAGGATATTAAACAAATGCAAAGCATTATCATTAAATTGTTTAATGCAAATATTCATGTATTTACATGATGTAATAAAGATTTTCCAGAAATGAGGTGTTTCATAAGAGGTATATGACTTATAAAAATAACATTCACAAAATATACAAAAAGATAAATAATAAAAGACTTTAAACCTCCACACTGAGAAGTGAAAGATCTATGCCATGCCATTTATCAACCAAAGCAAAGACCTACAGATAATTTACATATTCTTCAGTCTGATCTGAACTAGGTTCATCTATTTTAAAAAAGAGTATAAAGTAAAAATTATGCTATAAAAATTCCCAATTTCTATTATAACTTGGAATTTTATTTAATAAAGAAAAGCACTCCTGTTGGAAAAGGAATTCAAAGAAAAATTCATATGAAATGAAGTCTTAGGCTAGATAAATTATTTATAAATTTTAAAGTATCAAATACAAAATCTGACTATTACGTTAGTAAAATATTAAAAATGACGTGAGAAAACACAGAAAAGTCTTTCATAATGGCCATTTGCAGCCAGGCAGATCCATATGGACTAGTAAAGGCAGCAAATCTTTCACAGGTACATTAAACAGGCAGTGACTTTCCTAAAATCATGTGATTTCTGCACTTTGAAAAGTTTATACTCAGTATTTTCAATATGTACATTAGTTAAGTTATGTGAATTTATTATGACATAACGTTATTTCAAATAATATCTTATCAATTAATTTATGTTCTGCATATAGAAATATGCTCAACTTTAGAGATACAAAATGCATTACGTACCTGCTGGAAAATCTGAGCCACTTCTTTGCAATACCCAAGTATACTTGATAAAAAAACCAAAATCATACAAACTTTTATTGGATATGAACTCTGAAACAGCAACAACAAAAGGATCAGACAGGCAGTTATGAGGGCTATAAAATAAAACACTCTTACTTTTTCCTAATTTTCACTATTAAATTTTTTTTGCTTCTTTTCTATACACTGTACATGTCTGAGTTACACAGAAAATTACTGTGATGTCAATACTCAACACACACAGTAGAGATGACATATGCCATTTTATAATGTCCTTTTAAAGAGAGGTTCAAAAATGCCTTTGAATTATAAAGGAATATGAACCTGTAGACCTATGTACTTTTTTAAAAATTGTGGTAAAATACACATAACATAAAATTTGCCATTTTAAAAGTTTTACATTTTTCATTTACATTTTAAATGTACAATTTGGTGGTAGTAAGTACATTCAATGTTATGTGACCATTACCACTATCTAATTCCATAACTTTTTCATCATCTCAAATGGCAATCTCATGCCCACTAAAAATATTTCCCTATTCTTTGCTCCCTACAGTCCTTGACAATCACAAATCTGCTTTATTTGTAGATCTATTTTAAAGTTTTGCACTTTGACATTCATGCTAGCATCTAATACTTGTACATTTCTTTTGAGTAAGTTTACAAACTCATTTGTTGAACTATTTATTTATATTCGCTCTCATTTCACAAAAAAATTTGAGGATAAATGGATACCATACATGAATTCTATAGGTTATTTATAATGATCAAATTTCTGATATTTCAGATTCACTATGGACTTAGCATACTTAAGAATAAATACATTTTTAATAATCATTTATTTTTAAAAGTTGAAGTTTGAAAATACCGTGGTGTCTAATATCTCTGAATGATCAGTAGTTTCATTGATGATTCCAGTTGAGTTGAAAGCCATTCCTGGTTTTATATTGACAACAAGGAGCGTCATAGGTATTAGACCAAGACAGTAAGAACCTAGGTTCAGCATATGAGCTCTAAATCCATAAGCCAACCTACCAAAAAATAAGCAAACCATATAATTACTTAAGATATCTATGGAAAAATATTTTTTAGAAACCTATTTGGTAAATTCATTGAACTTTAGAACCAAGAAAACCTAGTTCTCCTTTGTAATTTTCAGAGAAAGAATATCAATTTGTGAGCAAATTTATACGTCACAATTGTGACTTACAAATTAATGGAAAGGACGAAACTTTAACCCATATGTTCTGACTTAAAGGTGAGTGTTCTTCCCTAGAACATATCTCTTATTTCACTGTCTACTAAATTCCAGGGTCCAGGATGTTTCTTCATGTTTTATGTAATGATTCCATCTACCCCCACAAATATTTCACTTAATGTCAAAGATAAGTAATATCATCATTTTTAATACCAAAATTTGCCTTTGACACTTATTTTTTCAGAGTACAAAATATTAAAATAGCAAAATTTAAAACATTAAAATACCATTAAACATACTTGTTCAAAAGATTTTTAATAGGTTTAATGGCTA
Source organism: Carlito syrichta (assembly GCF_000164805.1). Classification (NCBI taxonomy): domain Eukaryota; kingdom Metazoa; phylum Chordata; class Mammalia; order Primates; family Tarsiidae; genus Carlito; species Carlito syrichta. Next base: position 54,238 of record NW_006999445.1, on the reverse strand, counting down.
TAGAATTTAAAAAAAGAAATACTACTTAATACTCACCATTTCATAAGTAAATATTCCTTACATACAGGATGGTGGAGAAGCTCTATGCGGTTATGTTGTACCATTGCCTGAGAAATAAAGAAAGAGTAATAAAAATACAATTATACTAATCTGAGAATAAACTCAGCTTTCTATTTTTGGGTTTTATAACTTAATTCTGATATCATGAAAATAACATGCTTATTTTAGAAAATGTGTCTTTTGCAGCAATGTGGATGACGCTGAAGATTATCATCCTAAGTAAACTGAGTCAGAAACAGAAAACCAAGTGCTGCATGTTCTTACTCATATGTAGGAGGTAAATAGTCACAAAGACAAAAATAACAGACACTGGGAGCACCAATAAGAAGGGAGGAGAAGAGGGGTTAGAGGTTCAGAAACTACCTGCTAGGCACAATGTTCACTATCTGGGGAATGGGGCACCTGAGGCCCAATCCCCACCACTACACAATATGTCCATGTAATGAATATGCGTGTGTACCCTTGAATCTTAAAAAGAAAGAAAGAAAGTTTGAAAAATTAAAAATTGCATCAAATTTGTTTAAAACACAAATTAAAGAGAACCACTTAATACAGATGAAATTATTTGATTCAGTCTGTTTCTTTTGATCTCTGACTGATTGAGGCAGTATAAGCTTTTACATCTTATGCAGGGTTACAACAGGAAAGGAGGCTAAAGATAAATGAGCAAGAATTACACCCTCATTATATCCTTGAGGAAATTCACGTGTATCTCTCCAGAAGGATTTTAGATAGTAGAATACACATAAATAGTAGTTAAATTAATCTGTAGATTATAAGTTTTCATTAAAATTATTAGGAACTACTAGTATCTATTTAAACATTAATTTGTAAATATTCAAGAAATACATAAATAGAGAGACTCATGTCAGCAAGATAACAGAATAGGAAGCCCCAGACCCTACTTCCTCCACAGAGACACTAAATCAATGCGAATACACAGAACAATTGCTTTTATGAACAACCCAGAACTCAGTTAAGCTGTTCTTGAACCTCAGATGAGAATGCAGCCAAAATGAATAATATAAAAGACAGTGGGAAATTCATGGCATATAATCATCACAGCACAATGCTACTGGGAGAAAATTTCCAATTCCTGGTTTCTTCTTGGGGAGATAAAGAGAAGAGTGGAACATGCATTCAATATTCTGACTTTTGGGAAGGCTGCCCAATAGAATTATTTTTGCCTAAATCCTGGCAAAAATGAGTGCCAGAAAGGGTCACTGAGAACAAAATAGATTACAGGGGCTTTATCTAGCACCAGAGAAAGTGTTGTGTCACAGATAGTGCTCAAATACCGGGATAGTGTTCAAATAACAAGGCTTGTGAGGGTACCAAAGAGGCTGCTATTACCACAGAAAGATACCAGGAGGAGGACTGGAGTAGAAGCAGGCAAACCTCTTCAACAAAGGAGAGTATACACACAAGCCCAGAAAAGCTGAATTCCCTTTAAAAAAAAAAAAAAGGCTTGAGTAGTCTATAGAATCTCTAGCAAGGCTTATTTATGAAGGGTTTCCCTGTAGAAAGTCAGACTGTAGGGACAGAGAGGTGACTTTTTTTGTTCAAATGTCAATTTCCAACAAAAGATAATAAGTCATACAAAGAAACAGGGAAATATGGCCTGATCAAGGGACCAAATTAAATTTCCAAAACCAACTCTGTAAAAACAGATATATAAATTACCAGACAATAATTGAAAAGACCATCATAAGGATGCTCAATTAATTTAAAGAGAGCAGATAGATAACAAAACAAAATCAGAAAAACTATGCATGAACAAGATAAAAATATCAATGTAGTGACAGAAACTATAAAGAAGAAGCAAACAGAAATTCTGGAGCTGCAGAATATAACTGAGTTGAAAATTTTGCTAAAGGAGTTCAACAGAACAAATGACCAGGCAGAAAAAAGAATGAGTAAACTCAGAGACAGGACATTTGAAATCATCAAGTGAGAAGAGCAAAAAGAAAAAAGAGTAAAGAAAAATGAGGAAAGCCCAAGGGACACAATCTAAGGGACATGATCAAGTAGAACAGCATACATATTATGAGAAATCTCAAAGGAAAAAAAAGAGAAAAAAGGTAAAGAAATAATGGCTGAAAAATTTTCAAATCTGAAGACAGAAATTAACACGCACATTCAAGAAGCTCAAAGAACTTCAGTTAGCATAAATCCAAAGAGACCTGCCCTGAGACACATTAGAATCAAGCTGTCAAAAGTCACAGACAAAGAGATAATCTTGAAATCAGCAAAAGAAAAGCAACTCATTATATACAAGGGAGTTTCAATAATATTTTCTGTAAATTTCTTAACAGAAATGTTGCAAACTAGAAGGCAGTGGGATGATATATCCAAAGTGCTGAAAGAAAAACTATCAACCAAGAATACTATTACTGGCAAAAACTATTCTTTAAAAATAAGGGAAAAATTAAGACTTTCCCAGACAAACAAAGACTAAGAAAGATTCACCACCACTAGACCTTCCCAGGAGAAATGTTAAAGGAAGTTCTTCTAGTTGAAATAAAAAGATGCTAAACAGCAACATAAAATCATTAAAACAATAAAATTATCTGTCAAAAGTCAATATATAGACAATTACAGAATTCTGTAGTAGTATAATGTAAGTGAATAACACTTTTAAATCTGGTATCAAATTTTTAAAAACAAGAACATTAAAAGTAGCTATAAATCTATGTTCATGGATCTGTAATGTAAGTAAAGGTAATTTGTGTCATCAAGAAGTAGGGGGTGATTGATAATGGCCATTCTGACTGGAGTTAGGTGGTATCTCAGTGTAGGTTTAATTTGCATCTCCTTGAAGATTAGTGAGGTTGAACATTTCTTCATGTGTCTGTTGGCCGCTTGGATGTCTTCTTTTGAGAAGTGTATGTTCATATCTTTTGCCCACTTTGTAATGGGGTTGTTTTTTTTTCTTTTCAGCACGTTTGAGTTCCTTGTAGATCCAAGATGTTAGGCCTTTGTCAGACACGAGGTAGCAAATACTTTTTCCCAGTCTGTGGGCTGTCTCCATGCTCTCTTGATGGTTTCTTTGGCTTTGCAGAAGCTTGTGAGTTTAATGAGGTCCCACTTGTCTATCTTATCTCTTGTGGCTTGTGTATTTCGGGTTTTGTTCAGGAATTGAATGCCCGTTCCAATTGCCATAAAGGTGTGTCCTTCATTTTCTAAGGTTCTTACGGTTTGAGGTTTTACACTTAGGTCTCTGATCCATTTGGAGTTAATTTTTGTGTATGGGGATAGATAAAGGTCCTGTTTCAATCTTCTGCATGTGGTCAGCCAGTTTTCCCAGCACCATTTACTGAATAGGTTCTCCTCTCCCCAGTGGGGGTGGTGGTGGCTTTGTCGAAGATGAGTTGCTGGAGAGGGTGTGGTGATAAGGGAACACTTATACACTGTTGGTGGGAGTGCAAACTAGTGCAACCTCTGTGGAAAACAGTGTGGCGATTCCTAAAAGCTCTAAATATCGACCTCCCTTATGACCCCACAATCCCCCTACTGAGAATATACCCTGAAGAACTCAAATCATTCTATGAAAATGATACCTGCACACGAATGTTTATCACAGCACTGTTCACAATAGCAAGAACCTGGAACCAACTATGCTGTCTATCAAAAGAGGACTGGATTGAAAAAATGTGGTACATATACGCGATGGAATACTACACAGCTATAAAAAAAGAACAAAATCACGAATTTTGCAGCAACCTGGATGGAACTAGAGTCTATAATATTGAGCGATCTTTCACAGCAACAAAGATCTGAGTATCACATGTTTTCACTCATAAGTGGACCTTGAATATCTATCATAATACTATAAGAAAAGGATTGACAGTGGTGGGAATCTATGGGGGGGGCAGGGAGGGCAAGGGTGGTGGGATTAACTGTAGTCAATATCTGTCTGGGGACTGGGGGACACCCCTTATCAACAAGGGTGCCTGAACTATGCATATTTGTATACCTAAACCTTAACTGTACCCCACAATTTTAAAGTAAAAAATATATTTAATAAAAAAAAAGAAGTGGGGGTGGAGGAAGTGTTGTAAAGGAGTAGAGTTTTTATAGACAATTGAAGTAAATTGGTATCAGTTTAAAATAGATTATTATAGCTTTAAGATACTTTATGTGGTAACCATAAATAAAATATCTATAAAATATTCACAAAAGGAAGTGAGAAGGGAATCAATACATCACACACACACACACACACACACACACACACACACACACACACACACAAATCAATGAAACACAAAAGAAGACATAAAGATAGAAAACAAATAAAAAATTACTACACAGTGATAACAGTTAATAAAAATGGCAATAGTAAATCCTTCCCTGTCAGTAATTACTTTAAAAGTAAATTGGTTAAGCTCTTCTATTAAAATAAAAGGATTGGCTGAATTTATTTTTTAAAAAAACACAGAATCCAACTATATGCTGTCTAAAAAAGACTCACTTTAGATGAAAGGAATAGTATAGAAACAAATATTCTGATGGTTTATTTGATTCTAAATTGGCAGTTCTTACATGACCATTAAGACTGAAGTGTTAAACTTTAAATTCTAGTAACTGAAAAAAAATGATTACTTTCTTTATTAAAAAACAACAGATTGGGTCACATAATGATCATAGACATAGAACTATAAAACTGGAATTCTCTCCAGGCCCCTTCCATTTCTGTCAAATGTGGAATTACTATGTCAAAGCAGTTTAGAACCCGGGTAGAAACTCCTGGATAATGAAAGCACTGAACTTACATTGAGGGCTAAAAGAGGTTCATATACAACATCCTGGGTAGGTGCTGCTTGTTTGGTGAATTCTAATGGACATTGAAGATATTTGAAATTATACTCGATCTGTAGAAGATATACATTTTTTAAATTACAGTTATTCAAGTATAGATGCTAAAATAAGTTCTTAACAAGTAAATACAGAAACTTATAATTCTTCTGATAATTTAGTGACTGAACAAAGTTGAGTCACTTCAAGTAGAGGAAACATAAATTATTGCATATTAATTACAAACATAAATATTTTAGAAGGCCGGTATTCAATTGCTTTATTCAAAGACATGGGGGGGGAAGAAATTCTCAAAAGATTATTTAGATCTTTGAGCTCTTCATTATTTAGGCAAAACACCCAAGAAAACATAAAGAGTAGAAATAATACTTAATGATGCTATTAGAAATAATTAAAATATTAGAGGAAATCTGAGGATGTAAGGGAAAATTCTCTCACAAGTAGATAATACATTAATATAACAAGTGGAACCAAACTTACTATCTATAATAGATTGTAGAGCTATAGTAGCAATTTTAATTTGTAATATTTCTCCAGGAATTATAACAAAATAAATTTCAAGTTATTATGATAAAATAAACTTACATGGTAGTCTCGGCAGGACTTGTCCTCTGTGGAAGGTATCATACAGAAATCTAAAAGTACCTTTGAGAGAGGGAAAAAAAAACCCCAGCTAAGGTATCAGGGCAGCACACTTCATATGAGAAAGGATTTTATCCATCTCTAAAATAACACACAAGGTATTCCCCTTCTCTTCCTTTACTTCTTGTACCTCAAGAAGAAATTGCAATCTGTATCATTCAGAAACAAAGTTTAATATACAATGTGTTATAAATACCTCTGCATGCCTCAGAAATTCCAGGTGATTCAGAAAAATCCCATGTGCTCAAGAATGAAACTGCGTTTACTAACATTTGGGCAAGGGATATTTCACTAGTTACCTATGATTTGATGTCTTACTGAGTTTCCAAGGCTGGCTGAACATCCCTAATCAGAAAAATATGAAATTCAAAATACTCTGAAATCCAAAATCTTTTGAGCACCAACAAGTAGAAAATGCCACAAATAACTACGTAACAAGGTGAAATGACTTGCCTGAAGCAGCACAGCAAGAGGCAGAGTCAGAATGACATCCGGGACCTCCAGGCTCCAAATCTGGTTCTCTATCCCCTGTGTCATTTTATTTTACTGCCTCCTACAGTACTTAAATATACTTTTCTCTTTGAATGACATTTGAAGTCATTCTGCTCTTCTTGATTATTCTGTCTGTCTTAATTCTCAAATCCCAACTTTTCCAGTTTTCTCAACTTTTTTATTTTCCTTAAAGATGGAAATTACTATTAGGTTATAATTATCACTGTAAACCCTCACATCATATCATTTGCCAAGCATATACCCAGAAAGAATTTTGTTTTAGAGGGCTTTCTTTCATGCATTCAAGAATGTCTTTCATTTGCATCCTTTAACACTCATGTGCTCAACAGTTTGTGCATGTTTGTCCTGTGGTAGGCATCCAGTCATATGCTGTGTGCATATTTAATGTAGCAAAGAGAGTCACATGTTCAAAGGCCCACAAAGGCCAGGCAAGTAATATAAATGAATGAAGCATGCCAGGCATAAGAGCTTTTTCCCATTGTTCTTGAAACATTCGCTCTCCTTGGGCTGGCATTTATCTTCACAATTTGGATAGAGCCATATATCACAAAATATCTCTCCACTATAAGAAAAACAACTGCATACGAATGACAATATGGGACAAATAACACTAGGCATTGGAACTGAGTACACAAGAGAGGTGGGGCGGGTCAATCGAGAGTATTTGCTCCATTTGTGGGTAGCAGAGGCTACTTGGTCCAGCAATTCCTGCCTTGTGAGAAGGCAAGCCCAGATACCACAGCTTCTCATTTTTATAAGAGGTCAGATATCTGGATCCTTAAGGAAACCATCCTGATTTTAAATGTTAGCAACCAGTACAAATTTGAAACAATAACATGCATGCCAAGCAAACATATCTAGAGGCTTAATTCAGTCAGCAAACACCAGTTTGTAGTCTTTGCTCTTGACTTAGAGTGCTTGAATAAAATAAATGTCTACAATATTTTCCCGAATTACATATAATACCTAATAAAATTATTTAAGTAGGTACTTATTAAATAATTGTTGGTTAACTTACAACCTATGGAAAACTAGAAGCTTTATTTTCTTTAAAGACAGAAATTACTATTAGGTTATAATTATTACTGTAAATCCTCACATCATATCATTTGCCAAGCATATACCCAGCAAGAGTTTTGTTTTGAAGAGCTTACTTTCATGCATTCAGGGAGGTATTCTACCATTTCCATAATTGGACATTTATTGCTTGGAGAACAGTGACTAAAAACCTTAAGACAGTCATCCCACCTGTAGAAAAATAAATAAGACAAACACAAGTCTTAATCCTTCTGTTTTTCACAACAGTTGAAACTCAAGATTATATCTATAAGAGACATCAAAATTTAGGAGAAATCAAAATGCAATGGTCATCCCTGGCTCCAGTGGAACTAATATATGAACAAATATAAATCTATTAATAGGATTCTTGTCCACTAATAAAAATTAGGAATGTTGGAAAATTCCAGGATGGCTGCTATAATCATTGCTCTGCCTTTCTCTAAATGCCTTCCAAAGAAGCTAGGCATATCTTTTTTTCTCCTGAAGTCATAAAATGGTAAGTAAATATATCCATATTCACATACCTACATCAACAACATAACACTAGACCCATATTGAATAGTTAATATATATATTCATATATATATCCTGTATTGAGTTAAACTACAAACTAACATGTGAAAAGTTCATCGATAAGCATAGCCTCTGGCAGAACGTTACAGAGTATGTCCCTCTCTTCACCACCACCCAATTGGATGAAACAGGAAGGTGCTTACCATACTAAGGAGGAGCTAAATCTACAGCAGGAAGCAAAGAACAGTCTATTTATCTCCAAGACACTGCCATATTTTGTTAATTCTACCAGTAAAATCCACCTAGTATATCTGCATCATCAACAGGAAACTTCTGGTTGCAGTTTCATTAACTGGTGCTTCAAAGGAATGATCAACAGAAGATTCTTGAGATTGCCCATGCTCAAAAACACAGACTTGATCTGCCTTAAATATGAGATTGTTCATCTCTATGTCTACCCCTGGGTGACACCAAGCTCTTGTGCATATCTATCCATAATTGTGTAGAAAAGTTTATGTATGAGAAGTGAGACAAACGATCCTATAGCTTCATTATTAACACTCATTGGAGTATGGCTTGGAAACACAACCACAAAAGATCATGTACTAAGAGATATACCATTAGGTGACACTGATATTTTTGCCAGCATCCAGTTTTAGGGTTTCTGTTGGTAAGAGTGTCAAGCAAGTTCAGGTAGGGCAGTGCAGAGTCTGTGTGATGATGACATGGTGCCAGATGCTACACATGACTGAAAGCCCCAAGTCTTATAAGAGTGCCACTAAGGTTGGTCTTATACACCCATATTTTATTTTTTTAGAAATGTAAGCTAAAGATCAGAGGTTGAGCAATGTGCCTGTTGTCACCCAACAAAGTTCACTAAAAAATTTATGCAAATAATTATCAGTATAAAATGTTGATTAGACGAAGCATGATGGCTCACACCTATAAGCCCAGCACTTTGAGAGAATGAGGCAGGAGGATGGCTTGAGGCCAAAAATTCAAGACCAGCCTGGGAAACGTAATGAGACCCCCGTCTCTAAAAAATCTTTAAAAAAACACACAAAAAAAATGATGGGATATGGTGGTGCATGCCTATAGTCCTAGCTACTCAGGGGGATCCCTTGAGTTCAGGAAGTTTAGGCTTCAGTAAGTCAAGTTCATACCACTGCCAGCCTGGGCAACAGACCAAGAGCAAGGGAGGAAGAAAGAGAGAGAGCGAGAGAGAGAAAAGAGAGAGAGAATAAATATATAATATGTTGATTAATGGCTGAAATTTATTTCTTTTCTCTTTCTTGTTTCCTCTCAGGCTATAGATCATCCCTGACATCAGAGGACACTAAATGGTAGTGGACACGAAGACACTGTACCTTTGGCTCCTGATGGCTGTAAGAACCACATCCTTCCTCTTATTGTGAAGGGCAAGGTGCAGAAAAGAGGCCTGCTGCTTGTTCAGAACTATGTCAGCATCATGGCTCAGAAGAAGCGCAACGGCTTTGGCATGGCCCTCCCTTGCAGCAAAGTGAAGTGCTGTGTTCTTTTAAGGAAAGCAGACACAGAAAATGCAATGACAATGGCTAATCGGCCTTTGACCATTTTACTATCTTCTTTCATTGTTGAACTGCTTTAAAAAATTATCAGTGAGACTATTTATTATCAAAATACATAAAAATGTAAAACTGGTGCTCAGAATTGAGCTTCACAATAATGAGTTCAAACATGGTGAATGTGCTGGGGGTGTGGGGTGGATCTTTATGTATGCAAATTCCAAGGGGTTTGTGTTGCATTGCTTTTGCAATGTGATAATGTTCCAAGGACCAAGGACAAGCCCTCTGGGTAAAGATGTTGGATTGAACGCAGAAAATAATATTCCTGGGAGATTTATCATCTAATAGAGCAGTGGTGTGCAGATTCTGGGTTTCACAAGTTTTTAACAAAAAATTAGAGACATAATAAAGTTGCCAATTTTTAGTTATGTTACTTAAAGACTTTTTTAAAAGCAACAACAATATTCTATATTCCTCATTTCATAAACAAATGAGTATTTCAATACTTATTCTCCAAAAAAGGAGGGAGAACATAATAGCACAATAAATGGCCTTCAAATCAATACACTGCTAAACAATACACATCAAACTGCAATAGCCTGTGGAATGCCATTTGTGAGACTTGGAGGGTGTCCTCAACTTTCACCCCAGCACTTGTTGTCTCCTATTTCTGTTCCCCTTTTACTTATGCCTCACTCAAAAAGTCTTTTTTGTTAAACATTCAACAAAAGACTGGGAATAGAGCAATGAAAGGAAGAGGATGGCTAAAAGAAGACCTTCCTGAATTTGGAAGTGTCTGCTATTTTGAGATCTTGTCTAAGTATAAGAACCACAGTACATACCCCTTCTTCATCTAGTCGATCTGTGCACTTCAAATTAGTATCAAGAATGACTTTCATGGTCTGAGTGTACCCGCCCATGGATGCATGATGCAAAGCCGTCCAGCCATTGTGGTCACTGGCAAAGAATTAAGAAAAGACATGTGCATATACTTAACAGATGAAATGAGGGAGGACATGCCACTTGGTTCATTCTAAGTAAGTCTGATGACAACAAAAAGCATAATTGAAATCTGACAACTAGATATTATATACTTATAATAAATTAATTTCATGCTCAATGGTGTTATATGATCTTTCCATAATGTTATTTACACATAAGTTTTATTTAATACATTAAAATATAAAAGTGTAAAAAAATTACAAAATATTTGGAGGTGGGCGCAAGTAGACTTAGCATGTCTGTGTCAGATGTATTTGTTTCAAAGCTGTACTATACCTATACACACCATTTTAAATCTTGTTCCGTTCTCTCATTGAACATTTGTTTTGGTGGTGGTATTAGTCTTCATGGTCAATAGTTATTGCTAATAATAATAATATAGTACATGATACAAGACATTTAGCTCAGTGTCACTTATTCTTTTAAGAGTCCAGCTCCAAAAAAAGTCCTTCCTCTGCTCTTAAAGATATCTTTAAGATAAACTTTCAAAAATGTTTATTCTTTTTCACAGAAATTTAGGATGTAAATACAATGAGGTCAATACTTTTACAAAGTCCACATAGAAAAACAATTCTGACACAATTTAAATTCAGTACTGGTGAACAGATGTCTTGGGGGCAAGAGCCATCTTGCTATTTCATTGTAATGTAATGAAGCAACACCTGTCTGGCCTGGATCCACTTGGGTTCCCTTTGTAGGAGTTCCCTTGCAAGCAGGAAGAAACTGAGCAACATATTAATTTTGCTGCTATATCCCTAACATCAGTACAGATCAGTACAGAAATGTAGTTTTGAGCATCAGTCTATTGAGCTCTTTGCCAGCCACTACCTCAATGAAATTAGTAGACAGTTCATTGTTCTGCTATAAAATGTTTCCAGGTTTTCTTATTCTTTTTCTTTTTCCAACAAGGTCATTTAATTATACCACATATTTTAATATGCCTACATATTTTAATGTGTTTTTCTGTATGTTAGAGGCTCCCTAAACGTAATAAAGTTCAGGAATTTTTAATGTCTCCTTTCTTGCTTAAAGGGGGCTTTTTATGTTCATCATTCATCAGATTGAATACAAAGTAGGGTTTTTGAACTTGTGTGATTGTGTGTGTGCACACATACAAAACCATAATTTTGCATCTACATAGAAAGATGGCAGCATGATGATGTAGAATATGAAGAACCATATTTCAAAGGTTCTGAGAAATCTCTGCACAAAGTCACTAATTCTGTGACCTTGAACAAGGTTCCTCAACTGTATAAACTTCAATGTCTTCATTTGTCAACTGAAAACAATATTGACTTTCATTTTAATATTGGAGAAGTTATGTTTGTCTTGAAGAATAAATAATATGGATAAAAGTACTTAGATATAGAGATCATAATTTAAAATTTAACGGAAAGACAGCCTGAAAATGGCTAATTAAACAGACTATATAAACATTCTAATCGTATATCCTCACCTGAGAAATAATGCACCTCTTTTCAGAAGAAGTTGAACTACTTTATCATGTCCATTTTTTGCTGCCAGGTGAAGAGGAGTCATTCCAAGAAGGTCACCTTCATTCAAAAGCCTAGTATCACTTATGTCTTGTAGGAGTCTCTGACAGGTATTGATACGTCCATAACTTGGAAAAAATTAGGTTTCATATTTTCAAAGCAAATATTAAATAGAAAGAAGACTTGTTCATATGTTGCATAAGTTGACCCTTACCTGGCTGCAAAATGCAGGGGTGATTTCTTATCTTTGCTTTTGGAATGAATGGACACATTAAAGCCCAGTAAGTTATTTACAGAAACAGGGACCCCCTGTCGACATGCATAATGTAGAGGAGTACACCCATCATTGTCTTCATCCATTACCAGCTCTTTAATATGTTGCATCTATGGGAAAAATTAATATTCAATTAATATTCACATATGTTGAATATTAATAACTTTGCTATTATGCTAATATGTTTTTCAAACTATTCTGTAGGACTGTTTTCCAACAGGGATCAATATGTAGTCTTTGGGGCAAAACTGTACATAACCTAAAGAGTTCTATGGGTGAATTTGAATGTGCTATCTCACTATAATGCATATTACCATATTAAAGCCCCTGAGAGATCCTGGAAGAAGGAAAATGTACTTAACATTTTTAGCCCAGCATTTTCCAAACATATTTCACCATGAGCCTTCCCTCGGCCCCATCTCTCACTTCCCGCCCAAATCACAACTAAGAGCTTAACGTTAATATGTTCTGCCTGGAAAAATGAATGGGATGTTGAAATTAGATTTACTTTATCTTTAATATGTATATTAAATTTAAAAAGAATGACAAATGAGGAACTTTATCCAATCAATTAACAAACATTTTGCTATTTTTCTTTAAAATATTCAAACACATATTTTTGATTCTTTATGAAAGACAGTGACATATTAAAATCTATTTACTATAAAAATGTGGTGCGCTTCACGTGTACCTGATAGACACTCAATAAATATTAGCTAGTGAATATAAATATGAAAATAATGCTTTCACCCTGTCATCAACAAGTCAAGTATGCCGATTAGTTTTTCTTAATTGACAGTGGAGTGTTGCTAATTCACTTACCTACTTGGCTTTTCCACTGATATGCAAGTCACAATGGTCAAGAGTGAAGGTAATCAAACTAATTAAGATATATTCTCATTACAGGTGATGGTATATAGAAATCCTCTTAACTTAGGAAACTCAATCTCAATGTAATTAATTACCCTTATAGCCATCATCATCACCACTACCATATTGTAACTGTTCACATGTCATCTTTATTGTAAAACATTTTTCAAAATTCTAGAAATAGCTCCCATAGTTATAAAAATTATAATAAGTAAAATCAGTTTATTCCCTGTTAAACACAATTCATTTTATGGAAACCTATAGATATATATTACCTGCATAAACTCAGGACATAAATTTCTTAATCCATAAGGTTGCTGTACAGTCAAATGCAAAAAGTTACGTCCAAAATGATCTTTTATGTCTACTCGGGCACCTAAAAAAGCACAATATAAATATAAATTCTACTCATTTATTTAGAACATGTTAAATGGTACATTTTAAACTCAACAGAAAATTTTTGACTTAAAATTTTTCCAATATTTAATTTTTAGAAAACTTTATTTGGATGAAGAAACTAAACATATTTTAAGATAGGTTTACGTGTGTGTGTGTGCATGTGTATAAGTTGGGTGGAAAATATACAATGTATTACATTAATATATGACAGCTTACCTTTTAAAGTATAAAATATAAACATGGAGAGATTAGAGATCAAGAAAAAAGAGTATAGACGGGAAGGTTAGCTTGCCTCTTTGTTATCATAAGCCTAGGTTAGTATCTCAAATGAGGATAGTTACAGTGCCTATATCACATAGGACTGATTCATTGAAAGTTGATGAAATATTCAGCAAAATGCCTGAGGTATAACAATTGCTTTATGAATGTTATCTATTCTTGTTCTGAAATTATCTTTTTAAATATTGCTCTCTTACTGGACTGAAAATTATTCTAGACATGGAAAGTATTCTGCTTATCTTTGTATCCACAGCACCATCTATTAGCATAATAGATGTTTGACAAATGTTTTTCTGACGAAATTGACTTGATCTCTCTTGGTACCTTTAGAGAGTAGCAAATTTACTATATTCCAAGATGCAGAAGCAGTTGCTAGTAAAAGCGGAGAACGTCCTTCAGAATCGATGCTATTGATATCTGCTCCCTAAAATAAAACAAGTCATTCAACAAAGAGTTTACAAACAGAAAAACCAGCTTACATTGTAATACCTAAATAATGTAAATTCATTGAAAGAGTTAACAGATAAATCAGCTTACTTTATAATCTCTAAATAATGTTAATTCATTGAAATACTATCTATACTATGACTAGAACTAAAGCATTTGACTAATTACTGAATTACTTGAAATGTCTCTATAATTCATATGTTGTATTATCAAAAATAAAGGTTTTTTATAATTTCAAAAATAAAATTATTCTCATTTCATGCTTTTTACCGACATCTGGCAATAGCTCTATTTCTACTGAAACTAAAAAAATAATATCCTTTGCCATAGATCAATAATTTAGTTCCCACTGTAAGAAATTACTTTTAAATATTCATAATTTTAAAAGTCTTCCAAATTTTTTCCATATGTGATTTTTAAAACATTCAAAAGAAACCATTCATTTTTTTAAAAAATCTACTTTATCTGTAATAGATGAACTGAAATTATTGATTTGAAATCACTCAAATTCTAAAGTAAAACTTTAGTCAAACATTTGAGAAAATTTATATTTAATATTCACATTATATATATTTAAAAATGAATAAGTCAATATTTACCATTATGCATTATGGTTATAATATTTGCTATGGCAAGAAATCAAAGAACTTTTAACATTTCATGGAAAGAATTCTGTATTTTAGGCAGAGTAATAAAAATAACTTAAATTCCAATTGTGGATATTGCCCTGTTCTTTTAGGGCTCGTTGAGTTAAAAGGATGACAGCAGCATCCCCTCTGCAAGCTCCATGGTGGCCAGTGAGATTCTGCCACAGTTCTCTTGCCAGGTGAAGAGATGGTTGCTTTTGCAGGAAGCCATGCATGACATAAACTATGGTATATAATGAGTCTTTCCAGGATTCTTCTATGAAAGTATCGCAGTTTCAATAGTTTCTATTGACAACACACACACGTTCAGTAATACAAATGGAACTACATTCATTGCTGATATGGTGGGGCTTCAATAAACCCACTATCCAAGCATCCGAATAAAGAGCTTATTAAAATTTATCTCTAAAGCTGACTGATGCCATGTCTTAGAGTGAAAAGGATCTCGTGCTTTCACTTGTAACAAATCTTTGACAATATTTTCCAACTCCTTGGTTTTTAGTTGTTTGAAAGATGGCACTGAGGCAGTTGGAGTAGAAGCTTACACCACATGCTGCCTGTCCTGCTTCCAACTCAAAGCCACCAGATCTGAGGAAAGGTAGTGGACCTGTCCAAGCCCAAACTTCCCCAATACTCACTCACAGGCCATTGGAAGAGCTTTCCTGGCAATGTAGTGCAAACTCCCCACTCTACAAACACTGTTATGGGTATCCAAAAGTATACTTTGTCACCCAAACTGCTTAGTAATAAAGTTTGGTCATTACATATTCATAAACAATACTACATTTGCAAAAGCGGCAAATTATCCTTTTGTAAACTTTTTTTTTCTGATAAGCAAGAAATCAAACTTTGACTTATTTTAGAAAACCCATATTATGTAATTCCGTGGTTTTTCAGCTATGAATAGTAAAATAAATCAGTAAATATTAAAAAGCAAACCAGTAAATAGAATAATTACCACTGAAATTAAATAGTCTGCTAGTTCATGGTGATCAAATAATGAGGTTCTGCAAAAGAGAATTATAAACATTATGATTAAAGTACTATTGATATAAGCATATATAAAATAATACATATAATAAAGCTGCTATATTCAGAAAATGAATTTAACTAGTCATTGAATAATATGATAAAATGTTAGAGAATTAGTAACTCAAAATCCATAACTGATTCTGATAAGGGTAGTATTTTCAAAGTAATAGTAATAGGACAAAACCAAACACATCACAAGATTTTCTCCTTTAACTTTTGGTAAACCTATTTTTCTCCTGTAAAATCATCATAAAGATGTACTGAAATGAGTAATGATATCTGTCCCAGGATATAAAAGACAAAAGAAATGGTCAGTATCACCGTAATTATAGGAACCAACAACAATCAGTTGCATACAAGTTGCACTTAAAATTCACCCGTAGGATTCAAAAAGCTCCCCCTTTGGTGGGGGCAGGAAGCTCATCTTTGACAAAAGTTAGCAAGACAGTATTAGCTTTGCTAAGTTTTTATGAAGCCAAAATAATTATGGAGATAACTGAAGTCATTTTGGCATCATCTCACAGTCAGTCATAAGGATAATGTTAGTTAATAAAGCAAATAAAGGTGGTCAGTCTATATTAAAGCACCACCATAACAAATGTTAACACTAATGATTTAAAATTTTATGCTTCTTATTGTAAATCTCATTTTTTTGTTTCAAGATTATCTGAGCTCTTCTTGGACCCTTGTATATAAATTTCAAAATCAGCTTGCTAATTTTTACTGAAAACTCACAAGAGAATGCATTATATTTAACATAGATTTATTATATTTGGTAATTTTAGGAAGCAAAACATAACTTTAAGATTCAATTTTCAGCCGGGCTCGGTGGCTCAGCCTGTAATCCCACGCCTTTGGGAGGCTGAGGTGAGTGGATTGCCTGAGCCCACGGGTTCGAGACCCGCCTGGGCAGCGAGACCTCATCTCTACAATAAATCAAAAAATCAGCTGGGTGTAGTAGTGCATGCCTGTAATTCCGGCTACTTGGAAGGCTGAGGCGGAAGGATCACCAGTGCCCAGCAGGTCGAGGCTGCGGTGGCCGGGAGCAGCCACTGCACTCCAGTCTGGGTGACAGAGTGAGACTCCAACTCAAAAAAAAAAAAAAGATTTAATTTTCTTCACATAATTTAGTCTTATGCATATTTATATATTAAGGCTGTGTTCTGAAGATACATATTAACAACAACCAAATAATTGGGTTTCCAAATTGGTTAAACAAAGAGTTTACCCAACTCTTTGGAATCAAAAAGTTTTTAAAATTCCTTAAACTTATCCCAGATATTGTGATATAATGTGAGGAATTAATTGGCATTTGGATTTTAAAAGCTCCCCACATAATTCTAATAGGCAGCAGCTTGAAAATCTCTAGCTTAGAGGCTAGTCTATCTACTGAGATTTGGATTTATTTCAATGACTAATTTTTTAATTTTTAAAAGATTTCTAACTGCATTTTTTTGTATCACCAATACTGGTTTCATATATGCCTATTTGTTTTTCATAATCAACTGTTATCCTCATATATTTATATTTGCATAACTAATTATTCCTTTCTTTAAAATGTTGAAGGTCTCAAATATCTTTATTTCAAAATTCTTTTCAGATTGTCCTGCCATTTCTATTTCCTTGGAAATAAAAGAGCCTTTTGTTGACTTTGTTGTCTTTTATTGGTTTTCCTTTATGCTATGAAATTTTCCTTTGCAAACTCATCCTAGGTGGGAGTTCCTTTCTATTCATATATATTCTACTGTGGCAGGTGGTTTCTATGCTGTATATATTCATCTCCACCTCCCAGTTAAGAAACAGATCCTATATTGGTATCTAGAGTTTCTTTTTCCTTGAGAGATAGTGTAGATTTCCTGGTCCAGTTGTCTATTGAAAGTATCTAAGATTTTTTTCTGCCATTTCACACTTCCAGCCTTCTCACAGCTCTGAGTATGTTTGTTTGTGTGTATATGAGTGTGGGCGTGTGTGTGTGTGTGTGTGTGTGTGTGTGTGTGTGTGTGTGTGTGTGTGTGTGTAAAGGATACATGGGGGGAGAGAGAGAGAGAGCGAGAGCTCTTTTTAGCCACCTCTTTCACTCACATGAGGAGCATTTAGTACTTGTCTTCCCAAAGGGATTGAACTCCCATTCTACACTGCCTGTTTCCTGTCCTAGCTGTAAAGTCTCAGTTTCAGATACTTTCCCTGATGTGTGTTTCTGTTAAACTCTACAGAAATTTTTATCATTTTTGGTGACTTGGTTATAACTTCCTAAAACATAAAAATATGTTTTGAAACCATTTATCTATGACTGTGGGCAAAGCGGGAGGAATTAGGATGGGAAAGGTGGAATATCAATATGTATTTGCTCCATTATTATCATAAAAAATGGGATTAAGATACACGTGAGGAATTGGAACACATTAGAAGGGGCCTAGAAAGCCTTGTATGTGAACTTTCTAAGCATACTGAAAATCAATCTTGAGCCTATAACCACTAGACTGAGAATTGATCTAGAATATACCATTGGAGATTTTATTTCATGAAATTTATTAGTATTCTACTTGGATTCTCAAGGAACACAAGAGTTTCTAGTTGAACCACAGGGTCTTTGTTACCTTCTGCTGTTTTCTCTGTTGGCATAACTGTTAGCTTTTTCTTGCAGAGTATAATCTAATATGTGAATTAAAAATCTGTATGCAGAATGATAGGTAGGAAACTTGCCTGTGAAGCAGGGTCTCATGATGTCCATCAACTGCATTAACAATATCAGTGCCTCCAGAATAGGACGATATCATCAGTTTAACAATCTCAGTGGCTCCCTGGGTGGCAGCAAAATGAAGGGCTGTGCACCTCCCAGTCTGTAAAGAGTTTTAATACCAGAATCAATGTTTAAATCCAAATTTAAGAATATCACTTATATCTATCTGTGAGTTTTTTCTTCCCTGGTCAATAAAATGAAGGAATATCTATCACATTTCAGATAATGAATAGTAATCAGTTTCACCTATTAAAAAGCATCTGTATAAAAGTCAGAGCTAGCAGTTGTGTTTTCTTGCAGTCTGACAGTTCTTCATCATTATTTGGATGCCATTCTTTCCCCCCAGAAATGTAAAACTGTGTCACATTCACTGTACATACATTCAGTGTATAAAGTGATTCCTGGCTAGGCGCAGTGGCTCATGCCTGTGACCCCAGCAATTTGGGAGGCCAAGGATGGAGGATGCCACAAGCTCAGGAGTTCAAGACCAGCCTAGGCAACATAGTGGGACTCTATCTCTCCAAAAATAAAAAAAAATAAGCTGGGCATGGCTACTCGGAAGGCTGAGGCAGAAGGATTGCCTGAGCCCAGGCGGTTGAGCCATGGTCATACCACTGTACTCCAGCCTGGGCACCAGAGTGATATATCAACTCAAAATAAAAATAATTAATTAACTAATTAATTAATGAATTAAAATGACTCCAGACCCTACACCAACAGTGGTAACTCTTCATTTCTATATCAGAGGGAGTTAGTGACGGTGTCTAGAATTCACATGGGATTAATAACCAATCTCCTCTCCTTCTAGAAAGCACAGGTCTTTGCCATAGCTGGGAAGAAGGCATGTTGTCATCCAAAACCAAGGACACTGAAGGGAAAAGGGCCAAAACTCTATATTTTGGTCAAGATGCCTGGTATACCTCAGAATGCACGCGAAGTCAACACTTCACATACATATCCCTAGAAATTAAGTTAAGTAGCCCTCATCTTAAAAGATGATAACATTCAGAATAGAATTATAACCAAAGACATTCATGACTGGGTTGTAATGTTCCTGGCTGGACATTATCATCTTCTTAGGGTAAGTCTTAACTTATTTAATGTCGGTTAAATTAAATATATTCTTTATTGTATCTCGATGTCTGCAATTTTTGGGGGAGTGCTCAGAATTCCTTACATAAATTTAAATTTAGGGTACTCTCTTGTTCTGCTTCTGCATGAAAGAAGGGCATACTACCTATTTCTGGTATTTTTTAAATCTAAAATAACTGTGTAAGAACTATAAAACACTTTAGAAAATAACTTACGACAATTCTAAATTAAAAGTGCCATATAGAATATGAACAATTACCTCCATCAGGTCTATGTGTGCACCATTGTCCAGGCACATTTTGATCATTTCCAAGTCTCCACTTTGCACAGCCATGTGGAGAGGGCTGGCTTTCCCATTGTTCACAAAGTTAATATGAGACTCTCTGCTGTACCCATGTTCTTCACCTTTAGAAGAAAATACCAATCAAGATAACAAATATTTAAAATTAAAAAATAGGCTTTTTAAAAAGATAGCATATTTAGACTTATCTAAAAGCCCATGCATAAATTCTACTAAGCATTTTTCAAATGAATAGCACCCACAAGTAGCCTTCTTTACAGTATACAACATAGGAAAACCCATACTCACCAAACTTCAATATTATTTCCATACATTTTTTGGCACCTGAAAATGCAGCCTGGTGAACAGGAAAACATCCCCATTTATTTGATATACATGGCTTAGCACCTTTATTAAACTGGAGGAAAAGAAAGAACAAAAAGAAAAGTTAAATGATGCAAGTTAAGCCCCAAATCATGTGAGTGGACAAGAATTTATTGTCTCTCCTATACTATTTTACTATTGTATGTCTATGTAAAAATACATAGGAAGTTTCCTATGTTATGAAATAGATGCAAGAAAGTAATTTTGAACTAGGCTAAGATCTGAAGCAGAGGCATTTTATAGCTTCCAAAGAAGTAACAATATAGACACAAAAAACATTAATCTTAATACCCCAGCAAACTAAAGTCAACACATTATTTTCAATAGGATTAATAAGACTTTTAAAGACATTATCATGATTTCTATACCATTCTCAATTCCTTATGCACGTAAAGTAATAGTATTTCCCAGTTACTGTTCCTTTGATTTATGTAAAACTAATAAATGAATGTATCAGCATTCTTGATAAACCACGAAAACCAAGAATTTTCACCATTTAAGTCTCTTTTCTACAATAAAAGGTTTATGTGAGCCAATGATTTGTAACTATCATCTTCTATAAATCATTAGACTTCAGTTTTAAGTATCTTTGATTATTAAAAAAGAAAAAGTTTTGAAAAAGCAGAAAAGTATGAAATATCTCCTATAATCTCAGCTTAGACAGCATCAGTTTATATTGTATACACACAAATACACACACACACACACACACACACTCACACATACACATATGGTATACATAGTCCAGAAATGGAATATGTACTCTATAAAATTATATTAGGCATTATTAAAATCATATTTAGGTATTGTTAAAGACTATTGCTAAGTAACAGCTTTTTTGGACAATATGATCATACAGTGTACTCACTCATAAAAATTAAATATGCAAAGAAATAAGACTTTAAAAATATATTATTTGCCATAGTGTTTCAACTTTACTATTTATTTATTCCAATTTTCTTTTGGTTAATTTAAGGCTCTTTTTTCTTTTTTTTAATGGGTGGATCATGTGGAGTTTTATTTTTTTCTTCTATTAACTATAATAAATAAATCAGTACAAAATATTAAAGGTGCATCTTTAGCCAATACCGTTCAATTTTGCTCAAATTATTCTGATTTTTTTTTTAAGTGAAAAACACAAATAGCTTCTCCTGAGCATTGATTATCCACATGCAATAATAAATTTTAGTAAATTTTCACTCTTTGGGATTAATAAATGTTATACTTCTTTATTGTTCTTTTTGTGTTTGTTTATTTTTATTTTTTTATTTTAAAAATGTAGAGTACAATTCAGGATTAGGTATACAAGTGATCGGTTTGAATGTTAGTTCATTTATTCTTACTCTATTATTTATTCTCTTTTGAGTTCAATCATAACAGCTTAAGATTAAGAAATCTTTGAAAGAAAGCTATTTACTAGGATTCTAATAGCACACTCAGAAGGGGCACTGCCAGGAGCAAGAGTAAGCCATTTAGACAGACATCTCCAGCATCTTACTGGACCACCCCAAAAAGCTGCACCAGGGAGAAGGCTGGTTCTTTTCTCAAGCATGTGGCAAAGAACCTCAGCCATTAAATCACTCAGGACTCCCTTTCTGAGAATCCATGGTAGTAATTTATTCTGGTCTTTGGAGCAAGAGTGGCTGTGTTTCTGTTGGCTTTTATTTTATTATTTTATGAGTCCCAAAAGTCTGCAATTGACTACATTTGTCTTTTTCTTTTCTTTTCTTTTGTGGCTATTCAGAAGAGCAAACTTAATGTATGACCCATCTTTATTAACATATAGGCCATTATACTGTGTATTTGATATTCTAGCCTGACCCCAAGTTTCACCTCAATTCTTCCTGCCTACATTTTCTTTTCACTTTGATTTTCTTGCATTTTTTAAATGCTTTCCTATTAATTTTCTATGAGGAATCTCAGATCCACTTAAAGGGTGTGTATATATTTAAACATATCTAGTTTTCCCTGAACCAATTTCTATATTTTTCTAAGGAGAGAAACTTAAGAACTGTTGCAAATAATAATTCATGTTGTACTCATGAAAAGATAAAGTAGAAGAATATTATTAATATACAAACCAAAATCTGAAGTGCTTCATTATTATCTTTGGTGCATGCAATCATCACAGCTGTGTTGCCATTTTCTCCCTCCAAATTAATATTAGTACTGCTGTGCTCAGTCAAGACCTACACAAAAGAATAAATGTCAAAATGCTAAATTGCAAATTTCCAAGTAAGGTACCTATCTTCAACTAGATTATAAATTCTTGAATGTCAGTTACCACATTCATTATTTCTTTTCTCTTTCTTCTCTCACACCATCTGGTACAAGATTTTGTACATAGTGGGTACCAAAACAATTTCTCAAATACAAGAACTAATGATGATTTCAAGATCACATCAACTAAGGCAATACTGAATTATGGAATTATAAATAGACTAGGAATTGTAGACACTAGTTAACAAAGCTTTACTTAATACTTTTGACTTGTATTAAGTGAAGTTATATTAACTAATATTTTCAGGAAAATAAATTTGTGGAGTCATTTAGAATGTGTTCTTGGAAGAAGAGGACAAGAGAAAGAAAAGAAGGGAGAATGAAAGAGAGAATGGAAAAAGAAGGAGGGAGGGAAGATGGGAGGGAGAAAAAAGAAAATGGTTTCTCTTTTCTTTCTAGTCATCTTTCTTTTACCTGGATTGTGCTGATGGAAAGATGCCTAATTATAAAATATGTTAGGATGATTTATTCTGGCCGGCTTGAGGACCTAAACCCATGGCCC
The DNA here is from genome assembly GCF_000164805.1 of Carlito syrichta. NCBI lineage: Eukaryota > Metazoa > Chordata > Mammalia > Primates > Tarsiidae > Carlito > Carlito syrichta. Next base: position 31,368 of record NW_006999445.1, on the reverse strand, counting down.
ATGTCTCCAGCAGGTCCTGAGAATGTGCACCCACTGTGGTTGAATAGTAACTTGGAGGACAGAAGTTACAAGAAAACATAAATCAATACATGTGAATTTATACTGGGAAGTAGGATATTTCCAAGTGGGGGTCATTCAAAGATTTTTCGGACTGATAACTAGTTAGAATAGTCATCAAAGGAAACTTGAAAGTAAAGGAAATGGGCAACTTGAGGAAGATAAGGGAGCAGTTTTTTGATATGTAGATGAAGTTTTAAGGGTAGTGGTGGTAGACTTCAACCTGAACAGATTAATTCTTTTAAAAGATGCCAGAGTCCCCCCAAAACAGCTTTACAGGGTCATACAATATTTTTATTTTTCCTGCTTTATCTTCCAGAGTCAGGTTGGAGAGTAAATCACATTAAAAGCTAGGAAGTTGGCAATGAAAAGAAAAAACAGTCGGGTTAGTCGTTAATTGCAAGCATTCTGGGAAATGTCAATGGAAACTCCATTCCCTTTAGTAAAGAAAATAGTTTTGTGTAACACTTTGATAAAGTTCAACTTAATTCAAACTTGGTCTGAAACAAAATCTTTTTTCTCCCTAATATTCCAACAATGTTTTAATTTTTCAATTGTTTCAAAAGTTACCTTTTCCTTTTTTTTTTTTTAATGGGAAAAAACAAGATCCACACATCGTATTCGGTTCACATGTGCTTTGAGTCTCTTAATCTAAAATGTACCCCTTCTCCTTTTTGGAGGCATTTATTTGTTAAGGAAAGCAGCTCACAAAAAAGCAGTACAAATCTTGGAACAGAAACTTTTTCTACAGTGTAAGAAATTAGCATCCAGATAAAATGGTCAAGTAGTTTTTTAAATGGAATTTTATTGAAGACCTGTTACCTCCTCACCTAGTTGACTGCCAGCTGATAATTGCCCAAGAGTCTATAGATCTTTAACCAGACTTTATTTTATATTTAATATAACAAAATTTTTTCGTATAAAAGTCTTATCAAGAGAGAACTCTTGAATTGATCTACTAAAGGCCTTTCCTAATGCAGCAAGACTGTGATAAAACTATGGCATGTGCTTATTATTAAATTTTTAGAAAGAATTTACTAAAAAAGCTGTTTTTTTTAAAAACCTTGACTTCTTTTAAACAGTACAGAGTTTTTTGTTAACAGAATATGACCCGTGTGAATGTCAGCAAATAAATTAGGCTTGCTAATTAGCTCTGCTCATGAAAAAAAAAATTAAACTGAGATTTTAGTGCATAAGAACATGTAGGGAAAGTATTGATGGATTAAGGGAAATGAGAACACAAGATTCCTTATGTGGACTTTGGGCCCCTCCAAATACTGTTCTTAAGAAGCCCTAGATTCACATGCAAAATAACCTATAGAAAAAGATTTTTCTTTCTTTGTCTTCTTAGAATGCTAGATCATTCTAGACTTGTAGCATTTATTAGGTTGTTGTTATTGTACTACCATAAACACAATCTTTCAAAAAGCTGTGTTAAATTATATGTGACAGAAAACCCAGAGAGAGCAACTAAACAGTGCACCTACTTTAAATTCAGTCATGTCCAGGCAAGTATGGAAGTTTCAGAGGTTAGCCAATCCTTCAGAGGCCCTTTTGATGAGAGCCCAGGAAGCCATAATGGAGTCAAACAGCTGGATACTCTGAATTTAAGCCCACAGGACTAAGGCCTGAAGGCCATTGAGAAGCAGGCCACTGCCTACTCCCCAGGACAGTCGTCCCAGGGAATACTATGCACACCATAGGCTGTCTGTGCAATAACTTGAGATGATGCCTGAATGAAAAATTTTACTTTACAGCCTTCCAGGTAGCAGGGGAAGGTATGGAAAAGGGTTGGTGGAGCAGTCAATGGAGCAGGCTGCCAAACTGGCAAGGACTGATTAGGTGCAGACTTGACTGTGGGCAGAATCGAGAGAGAGGCAGGTGGAGAGGACAGCTGTTTGCAAGCACAAAGGGAGCACTTCAAAACACTCCTCCTTTTTCTATTCTCATAATCTCTGATAAACTAGAGTGGTTTGAAAATACTGTGTTTTAAAACGTAGTTTTGGCTGGTAAGAAAGGGAGAGTCAATTTCAGTTACAATTCTTGTAACGCTTGTAATCCTCTTTTTCTGGTGTCACTAGGGAAAATTTGTCTTATGTTCATCATCTAATTTATAAATCAGCTATGAGTTTGCTGCTAAACTTTCTTTTCTGTTTTTACATGATGCCTACTTTTCTGTATTTGTTGGTCTGAAGATTTCTGCTTTCTAATTAACAATGGCCTTTCACCTGTTACCTGCTTTCGAATTCCCAAATCACACTTTCAGAGGCAGTATTAATTAAATTAATGAGCACATGTTTCTGAAAAGAGCCTTCAGAAGAAGCATAATAACTTCTTGAGGAAATATGTGACATCTCTGGGAGAGTTCCCGCAGTTACTGATGGTCCAGCCCAAATGATATGGAAGCATGTGCCTCATGAATAATGAAGACCGAAAAAACTGTTTCCAGAGGTCTTTCTAGTAACCTCCTCAGGAGCCTGTCCTGACTTCTCTTCATAGGTACTCATATTTCAGCTCTTCCATTCTCAGTCAGTCAGAATCCCACTTATTTGATCATTCATCCATTCATTTATTCAACAGTCATCTCAGCAGAGTGCTAACTGAGGACTGGAGATATTTAGATTAGTAAGACACAGCCCTTCCTTCAAAGCTTATTAGCCAGTGAGGAAGAAAAAGCACAGTGAACATTTTATTCCAATATCATGTGCTCAGAATTGTGATATAGCCATATACAACCATATACAAGGTGCAGTAGTGAAGCAGTAAGGAGCTACCCTTAGGTCTTCTCTGTCAGACACAAAGGAGCCAAGGTCTCAGAGGACTGGGAAAAGGGTTTCTGTGCTAAAGGGATCTTGAGATGCATGGATCTCTTTGGTGATTTTAGACAATTAGCTATTGTTGTGGCTTACCACAATAGCCAAGTCATCATTTGCAGTATTGTTTCTACAGGAAAACTTATTATAAGCTCCAAATAGTCTACCTTAGAAATGGACTTCTGAGTCATGATTCATTTGTAAACTGCATTCTTCTTTAGGGAAGCATGTTTATATTCTGTGGAACTCTGAGATGTAGTTTAAAAGCCATGGCCTAAATCTTACATTTTAGGCATTACCAGGGATTCTTCTATTTGATGAAACTTAATCTCAAACATTGAAAAACAATGAGAAATTTCCCAATAGTATTGTTATGTCTCCTGCTAACTAATTTCCCCGACATGGGCCACCCACTTTAGCCAAAACAACGAATCATAATTATGTTTTCTGTTTTTATTAAGACACTCATTAACTTCTTCCTTTTAGTCATTATGTCAGTTGAGTAAAAGCAGTAAAGCCTGAATTTGGAAACACAAAAATGAGAACAAAATATCTAAGTCTTGCTTTCACCAGTTATGTGACATTAGGCAAGTTATTCAACTCTGTGCCTCAGTATACTAAGCCACGAAATGGAGCTAGTAACAGTCTTCATAGTTATTTATTTATTTATTTCTTAAATTTTCGTTTTGAGTCAGGGTCTTACTCTGTTGTCCAGGCTGGAGTGCAGAGGCATGATCACAATTCACAGCAACCTTGACCCTCTGGGCTCAGGTGATCCTTCCCTCTCTCTCGAGTAGCTAGAACTACCAGTGTGTGCCACCACATCCGACTAATTTTTTTTAATTTTTTTGTAGAGTTGAGGTCTCACTATATTGCCTAGGCTGAACTCAAACTCCTGGGCTCAAGCAATCCTCCTGCCTCACCTTCTCAAAGCGCTGGGATTACAGGTGTGAGCCACCCCATCCGGTCTCATAGTGGGTTTTATAAAATGAGGATGTAATATACTAAAACACACTCACTCTTAGAAAAATGTTTGATAAACAAGAACTGTTCAATAAAGGTAGGCCTATCATCATCATCATCATCATCATCACCATCATCATCATCATCATTACCATCATCATTAGTGAGAAGTAAAGCAAACATTGTAATCATTACATTTTGTTTGCCCTGGAAGCTTAGGGTGTCCCTCTTGGCCCACACAGAGACAGCCGGATCTGGATGCCAGTCCTTATTCTGCAGGTCAGGGCTGAGCGAGCCAGCCAGCAGACTTACCTTCATCACATTGTTGTGCATTCCCTGCACGGCTATGTGCAGGGGTGCCATCATGTTGCTGTTTTGGAGGTTTGGGTTAGCTCCTCTACTGAGAAGAAACTTAACACTTTCAACCTGGTTTTTTTCTGCAGCCCAGTGCAGAGGGGTATTTCCACAATCATCCATCACATTCAACGCTAGAAAAAGACACCAAAAATATGGATTAAATTTTGCTTGGACTGTATTCAACACCTCCTGAGTGCTTATTCACTTCAAAATTCAATGCCAAGTGTGACCGTAACCAGTTGTGTCTTCTTTATGAAAACTAAAAATGTAGCTTCATTTCTCATGAAACATCTAATAAGCACCTCTCTGGAATATAAAAAAAGCATGGCACTGACTTTGTCAATTGAGTTAAATTTCTATCAGCCGTTTCACAAGAAATAAACCCTCCTATTGCTACATGATTTTAGCTGAATTTGAGGACTGTGATAAAACATTGAGATTACATAAAAGCAAGAACTATATGTCAGGCATTCTACTAGGTTTACACAACCATGATTTCATTCAGGCTTTAACAGCCCGCAAGGTAATACTGTAACCAGTTTTCAGAAAGATGAAGATGCTAAGGTTTAGAGAGGTTAAAAGTCTTGCCAACATCACACAGCTAGTAAGGAGATGTGGAAACTACCTTACATCTTTGAACCTTAGCTTTCTCATATTCAAAGTGGTAAAAAAATGTATATTATATATATACACACACATATATGTACATATACATATATGTTTATATACATACATATATATATACATACACCTACACACCCATACACAAAGCATGTCTTTAAAGATCTTAGCAGAGTTCCTGGCCTGTAGCAATGATTCCAAAAAATGTTAAAAAGAAAAAATACACACCACTAACAAACCCTGATGTCACACATGGTTTCCATGTATTTCTAAAATTCAATATATGGCACTCTTTACCCTGTAAGCTCAGCATAAGAATAATATATCCTCCCAACCTGCAGTGTTGTATAGTTATTCTAGAATAGACATGGCTATCTTCTTTACCAGCCATTTAAATTAGTGGAAGTAGCTCTTCATGTCTGGGGAGGGAGAAAACATTAGTCCATAAATATGATCTGGGGACCATCCATGATACCTGTAACCATGGAGCCACACTTTTTCTATTTCTCTTCTTTTTAAAACTCATCTTTCCAATACCTCCTTTTATCCAGCCAAGCGCCTCATTCTCAACAACATGCAAACACACACTCATGTACCCTGAGAGTCACACACTTCCTTATGTACATTTCTTGACCATTCTGTCTGATCAAGAGGAATTATTCCATTCACCTTTCCATTTGGCACCAAGCTAACTTAAACAAGGTTCTATATTTTAAAATTCCATTCACTAATTAAATAACTTGAATTAAGCTTTTTTCTTTACCACTTTTTACAAATCATTTTTACAAAGGTCACCAGGGCCTTTTAATGTAGGAGCTTTATTATGATCTCCTTCCTATTTGATCTCCTTATGGCAATTGCTCCTTCTAACTCTTCCATACCAGTAATATCTCCCTCAGTTTGTGTACCATCTGTCTCTTATCCATCACTCTCTTCACCCTTTTTCGGGTTTTGCACTCTGCCATCTGTTTATTAATGTTGGTACTCTACTCTTAGCTACCTTTATTAGCAAATTTGTGGTTTCCTACAGAATTTTTATGTATTTCCACAGTTTCATCTACTTCTCATGCAATAATGGCCATTTTGAGGCCATTCCTCTTTTCCTTCTACATTTCTAGTTTCCTACTGGATATTTCCAAGTAAATTTCCTCTGGGACTCCCAAACTCAGTATGACTAAATCTCCTCATACTCTCATACTCACCTTTCTTCTGTTTTCTTACATGTCTCTTTTGTGGGGATGGTTATATTACTAGCCTAATCTCCTAAATTAAAAATTTCAAAGTCAGTTCCAACTCTCTGTCACTTTTTTTCCCCACATTCATTCTTTTATCAAGCACCGTCGACGCTGCATGAAAATATCTCTTCAATCTTTCCCTTTCTCTTCAGTTTAGCCTCATAACTCTGGTGGACTCTCATCCTCTCTTTACTACTAAAATATCTTTGTAAACTGAGATTTTACTTCTGATCCATCTTCCATACTATGGGAGAATGATCTTAGATAATAAAGGTCTTATCACACCACTTTACTGCTTACATCTCTGCGGCATCCACCACCATCGTTGCCTGCAGCTGAAATTCTTAATTAAACAAGGCTAGGTGGATAAGGCCGTGGGGAGGGGAATGCTACATCTTCTTGAGGTGTCCATTTTATTCAATGAATATAATATACATGTAGAACAATCGTCACAGAATACTACAGAAGAGTACATAAAATGTATATGAATTTTTACAGTTCATCTAAAAATTAAAAGAAAGTGTCTAAAAATCACTGCATTATCTTTGCAGTATTTCAGTGGAAAGTTTTGAAGAGCACTGGTCTGTAGGGAAACCCACACTTCTGAGTGAGATATTCAGTCCCTTTATAATTGACACTAATCTACCCTTCAGAATTACTTCATACCACCCATCCCAATGAATCTAATGGGAGGAAGGATTTATGGAACACTCATGACACTTTTTACCTTCACAAGAGGACTCATTAAGAATCATCTGCATCAGCTCAACTTGACCTTCTCCTGCAGCATGATGCAAAGGGGAGGCATTCATATCACCATATTTCCTTAATTTCTTTTGTTTCTTGATAAAGTTCTGCAATGCACATGAACTTCCTTCAAAAACCACCTAGGGGTGTATATAAAAAAATATAATATCAACAAACATATACAAAACTTACGAATACAAGGTTAGTTATTTTATAGCCAAGACTGTCATGTTTATCAGTGCATTAAATAAATGTTTTTATTTTCTGATCATAATCTTGTATATACAGTACAAATAAAGACTTTCTTCCTCTCCTTGTCCTCAATCTGCCTAGATTCTTATAACCCTCATAAAGCATCCCTCTTTGAGCAGGATTTTGTGATAGCTCTTATATACCTTCCCTAGTCCACCTCTCTCTCTCTCTCTCTCTCTCTCTCTCTCTCTCTCACACACACACACACACACACACACACACACACTCTCTCTCTCTCTCTCTCTCTCTCTCTCTCTCTCTCTCTCTCACAGTGGAGTTTTCCAGACCCCATAAGATGTGATAACCTCACAGCATTGACAGATACTAGAATATGTGCTGTACCTTCTCATGTTTTAAAATTTTTCTTCATTTTAATTTCTAATAGTATAAACATTGGTAGCTGTGACTCACGTACACAAGTACTCCTCAGGATCTTCAATAATGTTTAAGCTGTCAGGGGTTCAGAGATAAAAAGTTTGAGAAATGCTCGCAAGGTATTTCTTAATTTCTCATTGTATATATTTTCTGTGCTAAATGTGTATATTTAGTTTTCCATGATATATACATATGTGTGCAGATGATTTTTCCAGAGAGAGAGAAGGAAAGAAGGAAGGAAGGGAAGGAGGAAAGGAAGAAGGGAAGAAGAAATGAAGGAAAGGAGAAAAGGAAAGAAGGAAAAAACAGAGCCCTTTATAGGACAGCAGATGAGGCCGCATGGACTATTTAGAACTTCCCTATACTCAGTGAATTTTAATTCCCTAAATTTTAAAAGATCTATGTAAAAACAGTAGGGAAAATGAAAGGAAACATGTCCTATGGCAACATATGGACTAAAATTATTTGTTTCTTCTAGCTTTGCAAATATGTGGCCAAATACATTTGCCTGAAAGTTTTCCAAAGCTATTTCTTAGCAAATATTTTATCATATGGACCCAAAACAAAACGTTCTATAAGATAGTAGCTTTCATGGAATCCACTGTAAAATGACTCTTTTCTAAAAATGCAGATATCTTTCCCAAACAAATAATCCAGACACTTGCTTTCTCTATCTTTTGCCAGGACAGGTTATATTTGTCACATGATAATAATGTACATGTGTCAAAACTCTAAGTTGTTAAACATTACCAGACTAATCTTTATTGTCACCTGTGAAAATCAAAGTTATCAACTAACAGTAAATGTTAAAATACTGCTAGGGGAGGGACATACTTCATCAACAAGCGTGCCTGCATAATCAACGTTTGTGTACCTAACCCTGAATTGTATCCCACATCATTATAATAAAAAATTTAAAAAATTTAAAAAACAAAATACTTAGTGTATTTTAATATAGTTAAAGAATTTAGCACATTAGGGCTCATTTAGTAAATATCAGGTTGGAATAAACAAAACTTAATTTATCAAAATGTTGAACTTTGTTTTTTGGGGTTTTTTTTGGTTTTTTGTTTTGTTTTGTTTTTTGTTTTTGAGTTGGAGTCTCACTCTGTCACCCAGACTGGAGTGCAGTGGCCGCTCCCGGCCACCGCAGCCTCGACCTGCTGGGCACTGGCGATCCTTCCATCTCAGCCTTCCAAGTAGCCAGAATTACAGGAGTGCGCTACCACGCCCGGCTGATTTTTTGATTTATTGTAGAGATGAGGTCTCGCTGCCCAGGCAGGTCTCGAACTTGCGGGCTCAGGCAATCCACTCACCTCAGCCTCCCAAAGGCACGGGATTACAGGCTG
>NW_006999445.1:0-22098 GCF_000164805.1 Carlito syrichta | reverse complement strand
CCAACTCAAAAAAAAAAAAAAGAAAAAACATGAATTGGACTTAAACTACGTATAGCTTTAGTCACTGCAGGATATGACAATGAGCATCCAGCCATTTCCAAATTTACACATATTCAATAATAAATTTAAATGATCTTTTTGAAGAAATAGGTTTTCTTCTTGTCTCAACCTATCAAAGAAAGCACTTACCTACTTACTTATTTGGAAGCATTTTAGTGCTTGAATTTTATGTGTTCTTTGGCTGTTTAATAAAACTACCCACCCCCCAGTGTGGAAGCATTTTAGCACTTGAATTTGATATGTTCTTTGGGTGATAGTCAAATGATTATACTGTTCACCCCCTAGTGCCAGAAAGAATTATTTATAGGGTCTGGCCAGGGAATGTGCTGTCAACCTCAACCCAATTTCACACTCTTTAGAGGAAGCACTAAATTCAGATGCTCACAAGGTACTACTGAATTCACAATGACAAAACAGCATCTAAATAATTTATATGAGCATACTAAATGAGGTAAACAGTCTCAATTCAGTACCGAACATGTTGTCAGGCTTTGAAGAGATTTCTTAAAGAAAGTTCTGAAAGTAAGTTGAAGATGTCATGCAATGTAATTTCTATTGTCTCGGGGTCACTTTTGATTTCTAAACTATATGATTACATTCACAGTGTAATAGACTACGTCACTTTTTGAGATGCTAATTTTAACTAAGCACTTTAAGACAGAGATATCAAATACATCTACTTTTAAGTTGCTTTCATAAAATACATATAAGCAGCAAAGAATCAAAAGAAAAGGGAAACTAAGGTGAAGGTGTGAGTATATAACAGATGAAAGCCAAAAGCTAAAGTTTTCACTCTCTTGGAAGAAAATAATTGGAGAAAGGTTAAAGACATCAGTCCCATTGGTTCTTTTCCCACATTTTTCATACATCTTCTTTGATCCTTCAGTTTGTCAACATTCCTGAGATGCTGTGTGTGCTGGAGAAAATATGTTGTACACCAAATCTTTTACATTAGGAAGCCACCAAAAAATCTCTAGAGTTCAAAACCCTTCACCACATTAATTATGTTGCTTTTTAAGGCATCCAACCACTGGGATTTTTGCAAAATGATCTGGAATGACTTCAGTTAATAAGATAAAATATATAAATATCTCAATCTGCAAGCCCTTAATGTAGCTTCTAAAAGCCCGAAATTACATAAGTGGTTCTACATATACTATAAAACTAAATAAACACAATTAAACAAAAACATAAAGAAAAATAAGTTTGAGACTTTGTGCTGAGAAATTATTCAGCAAATATCTCTAGAAAACAAAACCACATGGGTGATTTTCAAAATTTGGAAATTTCTTCCTGTACTGTATTAATTGTAAAGATACTCTTGTAGTGGTTGAAATCTACTCATGACCCAGTTCATTGTTGTAAGGAAAAATGACTTCAGTTAAAATGCCTATATTAAAAAGGAAAAAAAGGCTATGGTTCACCTGGATATGCAAGCAGACTTAACCTGGGAGGTCTGGTTTGTTGGTATGTGTGATTTACCACACAAGCCTGACTTACACACATGATTGACATCAGTGTGAATTCATGCTACCTGTTTAGACAGTCATTTGGCAGTGTCTACCAAATTTAAAGCTGTACACGTCTCTTGACTTTGTTAGTACTTTAATATACACATAAACCCTAAAAATACCAATAGACAGAGAACCGCATCTACACTCACACAAACAATCAGTGTGTAATAGCAAAATAAACAAAAACAAAATCAGCCTAAGTGTCCATCAGTTCAGGACTGGTTAAATAAAATCATAAATACATACATACAAGGGAATACAATGAAGCTACTAAAAAGAGAGAGGTAAATCTCCAAGTGCTGATTTGAAAAGTATTCTAAAATAAATTTTGTGACTAAATCAAAGTAGAAATCTCTGTGAGTGGCCAGGCTGGGTGACCTGTAATCCCAGCACTTTGGGAGGTGGAGGCGTATGGATTGCCTAAACCCGCGGGTTCACAAGCAGCCCGGACAACTTGTCAAGACCACGTCTCTACAATAAAAAAATTAAGAAAAAATAAAAATAAAAAAGTAGCCGGGCGTGGTAGCGCGCACCTGTAGTTCTTGCTACTTGGAAGGCTGGGGCGGAAGGATCGCCTGAGACCAGCGGTTCGACTCTGAGTTGGCCGTGAGCCTGCCACTGCACTCCAGCCTGGGCGAAGGAGTGAGACTCCAACTCAAAAAAAGAAAAGAAAAGAAAAAAGAAATCTCTGTAAGTTCATACTTTTGAAACCAAAATGATATGTGCATATGTGTGTATTTGTAAAAGCATTTTCCCCTCCTGGAAAATACATAAAGAATGGCTAACATGGTTCCACTGTGGAAAGGAATTTGTAGTGAGGGGTTGGAGAGACATTTTTAATGATATCTTAACATTTTAAAAGAGACCCTTTCTCCTGCTGGCAATCTGAGGAAATCCAGGGATGGGTTCTGAACATCCATCGGTCTCCCTCTCTCAGTCTATGCTATCAGGCGATAGCTAGTGCTGCTTTCGTTCAGACTGTCCCGCGAACGGCAGGAAAAATAGAAGCCCCCATCCCAGCCCTTAGAAGCCCCAGGAGACCACCCACCCATCTCCAAAGGGTCTCCTTCACAGTCTTTACTGACGCTCCCACTCCCTGGAGGAGGAATTCGCCAGTCTTGCCTCCCTTTTATCAGGGGGCACTGTCTGCAGCGCTTCTTTGGCAAATATTGGCTTCTCTGATTAACTCTATTAGACTCTAGGCTACAAAACCCAGTGCACTTCTTGAATGGCTACCCCCCGACTCCTAGACACAGTCATTCCAGCGTTTGGTCCTAAACGATATCTACAAAAAAAAAAAAAAAAGTCCAAGTGAAATGGCACACACTCCAAATGGTCCTGATTTGGGGCAGCCGCCGGATTATGCCAAATGCCAAACGTACTTTTCGAGTACGTCTTCCTCGACCGCGGTTGCCCATCCAGTAATAAGAACAAGTTGTACAACAAGCAAGCAAACAAAAAGGACAAAACAGGAGTTGTGGGAGCGCGTTATTAGCAAGAAGGTGTCTTGGATCGTGCAAGCATCCCGAAGCAAGCACCCGCTCCCACCCCCCACGACCCCCTGCCTCTGCTCGCCTTCCCTCCTTCTTCCGGCAAAGAAACCTCCAGCCCACCCCCGCCCGGACTTCGGAAGCCGTCCCGACCGCCATCGCCCAGGGTACCTTCAGCGATTCCTTGGAGTCGTCCATGTGGTCCTGCACGCCCTGGTAGACAGCGCCCTGGGCCGCCTTCTTCTCCCCAGGGCGCAGCATCTTCCTCAGGCTGCGCTTCATGGATCCCACCCCGGACGCCCCCTGGTGTGGCGGCTCGCCACGTGCGCGGGCACCTGGGGCGAGAGAGCGCCGTCAGCGGGCCAGGCGGCCGGGTCCCAAGGGGCAGGCGGCTGCCGGAGCTCTCCGGCACCGTGCAGTTCCCGTGCTGCGAAAAACTTGCTCCACAAGAGCCCAGCAGAACTTCTGGAAGGAGTCCTCAGGACTGGGCTACTTGTAGCGCAGGCAGCAGGCGGGGCGCAGGGAGGAGGCAGCAAGCCGACTTCTCGTCCACCGCTGGTAAGGGGGCGGCGGCGCCGCGTCTGCCCAGGACTCGCCCCTTGAGGGGGACTTGCCTGTCCCGCCGTCCTGCAGCTGCAGCGGGTCATGATTGCCAGGCGGTGGTGGATCCAGGGGATTTGTTATAATAAAAACACCAAAAGCCCCCTTGCCCTGCGCCCCTCCCCCCGTGTGTGTGTGTGTGTGTGTGTGTGTGTGTGTGTGTGTGTGTGTGTAAAGAGAGAAAAAGAGAGAATCACTGGGTACATTGGGAAGATTTTTCATTTTTAGGATTGTTTTTTCCAACTAAAAGCCCCTGGGCCTGTCTCCTATGTCTACCTCCTTCTGGGTGCCTCTTTGAGCTGGAAATAAGGTTTTCAGCAAAACTTCTCTTCCTGGGAGAATGGCTAAGTCCTAGCACGGGTTTGAGGGACTAGATGAATTTTCTGTGAATCTCAGGTCCCATTTCCTGTGGATAATAATATTGATCCCCCTCACACTTTGGTGCTTAAGAATGGTTAAATAAAACAACAGGTTAAACATAAGCCACTGTTGACTGGTGTAAGCTTGTTTGCCCTCCGTTTTGTTTGAGAGACTTATCTTCGTGGGCCTGCTCTGCGTAGGTGTCAACTGTGTAGAATAAAAGATGTTTCCTGTTAATGGAAGAGGCTAGTTCTACATTTAAGTCCAGACAAGGGAGAATCTGAAACTGTTGCCAGTTGTTTAAATTACAAGGTTAGAAAGCAAGAAAACTTCTTTCCAAGGCTGATTATATTTTGCACAGGACAGAGCACAGCTTTGCAAGTCTTTTGCTTTGACAACCTGTGCTCCTTGAAGGCCCTGGATTGTCATATTCACCCGGTTATCTCTGGCACCTAACACAAGACCCACATAGATCCAGGACCTGGAGTATACCTGCTCTCAAAAGGTTTGTGGACTGCCTGACATAGGAGCTGCCTTGGGCTGAATTTAGGGGTAGGCTGAGTGGTCATAATGATGTTGCAGAACTGTGAAGGGTCCCCCATATCTTCCAATGGATATGGCAGGTTGCCATCAGTTCCACCCTGGTGTGAAATTCCTTAGAAGGATAATATTGAATTTATCACATCTTGCGTCCATGAGTATGGCTTGCTGAAAGCTTGGTGAAGGATGCAGATGTTCAATTTCATCCCTGCTCATTATTCCCACCAGTACCTGTGTTCAGGGAGTGCTGAAGAGGGATCAGCAGCACAGCTTGCTGTGAGTTCGTTGAAGCAGGTAATGTATTTGGGAAAAACCAATAAATAAAAGAAACAGAGAGATGGGTAAAAAGATTAACTTTCATTGAGCCTCTGATATCTACCTGGCATTTTACATACACCAGGTTCACATTTAAAAATGGAAATGCCTCAGAGATTATTAATACTTTTTTTGTTGTCATAAATTACTCTGATTAGTTGCTTTTCACCCGTCACAGAAAAGAAAAAAGAAGTCACTAAGGCAAAAAAAAAAAGAATAAAAAGGAGGCTCTGTTGGTCCAGGGGATGGGCCAGGGACCTCCAGCTGTGGGGGGTGGAGGGGAGTATTGGAAGGAGGGTGACTGGAGGCCAACAACCCCCCTCCTTAGTACTATTCCCTGTTGTTAGCACAGAATCTCTACAGAGTGGTGTCATCTGCATTCACTCTTCTGTATTGCATTTACATCCCCCAAAGCATATATTCTTTTAAATTTATCTTCTTCGGCTTTAACACTAAAAAAAAATAGATGGTCGGTATTGTAGATCTGAATTTTTTCCTGCTTTCTGCATATAAAAACCAGAGAGATTGAATATTAATTTTTTATTTTATCCTTTGCTAAACTTGTCCATTTTTGGCACTTTTTAGGCAGTGTCTTTCTAAGATCTCTCAGGAATTCCCATGACTTTTTCTTACTCATTGTGAAGATCAGAAATATGTCTCTTTCATAGGCAGCACTTGCTTTTTAAATTACTAAAAATCCTGATCTTAAAATGTGTGCTGTAGACAGGAACAAGATGGTACCTGGCCATTTACAGTCAGGATCTTATTCCTTTTAAGTTTAATTATTGACGAATATTAATAAAATGTGATCTCTTTTATACTAATTATAACTTTAAATAAGAACAATTATTAAAGAAACCATAAAAACTTCCTGGATGTAAGTTTTATTGTCATTACATTTTGATATTACATGGAAACTTTTAAAGAAAATGAAAAGCATAATAATAAATAATTATGTTTAAATTCTCAGGAATAGTAAATATAGTTATATGCACATATCAGCTCATAACTTTTTACCAAAAAGCCCTAAATAATGAAAAATTATCTTTAATTATTCTGTTCCTTAAATTAAAAAAAAAGTTTTGTTAACAAATTAATTACTACAAATATTTTTAGGTCATTCATCCAAATATATTGTTATTAGTACCAATAAATGAAGATAAAACTGCTTGGTTACCTTGACATAAGTTCCTTAACTCAATAAGGCAATGAAAAGGGGTCAAATAAACCTAGCAAGGAAGAGAAAACAGTATCTTTTTTATAAACATGTAAGATTCACCCATAGTAAGTGGACAGTTTGATAATATTTAATAAGTTTATAAATTATATACTACCTACACCATCCAGTTTTAGAATACTTCCATGAATTGCAAAAGTTCCCTTATCCCTAAATGCCATCATTCCTTCCTTTTATCCATAGCCCTAAGAACATTTGATCTGTCCCTGTAGCTCAGTCTCTGTCTCTATAGCCTTTTTGGAAATTTCAGTTACATAAAGTCATATATTATGTATTCTTTTATATCTGGCTTCCTTTGCTTAGCATAATGCAGTGAGATTAATCCACATTGTAGCATGTATCCATCGTTTCTTCTTTTTTATTGCTCAGTAGTATTACATTGTGTAGGTGTGCCTTATTTTCTCTATCCACTTACCAGTTGGTGGATATTTGGACTGTTTCCAGTTTAGCCCATTACAAATAATGCTACTAGGGACATTTTCATACAAATATTTTTGTGGACATTATTTTATTTCTCTTGTTCAGTTAGAGATCTAGAAGTGGCATTGCTGAGTCATAAGTATGTATTTAGCTTTGTAGGAAACTGTCAAATTGTCTTCCTTCTAAAATAGCTATAACCATTTTTATGACTTCCAGCACTGTATGAAGATTCCACTTACTCTGTAGCCTCAAAAAACTTGGTATTCTCAATTTTTTATTATAGTCATTCTATTGTATACAACGGTATCTCATTGAGGCTTTAATTAGCACTTCCCTAGTGGCTGATGATATTGTTCATGTTTTCCTGTCCTTAATAATCATTTACATGTTTTCATGGGGGAATGTTTATTAAATTATTTTGCCTCTTTTAAAATTGGATTGTCTTTCTTATTATTGAGTTGTAAGAGTTCTTTATTCTAACTAGAAGTCTGTTATTAGAGAAATAATTTGCAAGTAGTTTTTCAGAGTCCACTGTTTCTTTTTATTTTCTTAATAGTGCCTTTTTGAAAGCGAAACTTTAAATTTGGATAAAAGTCTAACTTGTCAGTTTTTTGTATATTGTGTGTGGGCACCATATATATAAATTTTTGCCTATTTAAGGATTAAAAAGCTTCTCTTCAATGTTTTCTTCTAGAAATATTAGCTCTCACCTAACTCAGTTTTGAGTTAATTTTTGTGCAGGGTGTGAGTTCATTTTTATTGCATATGGATATACATGGTTACTAGTTGTTGAAAACACTATATATTCCTCAGAGTTGCCTTAATACCACTTTCAAAAATCAATTGGCCATAAATATAAAGATTTGTTTCTAGACTCCCTATTCTACTTAATTGATTAATATATATGTTTAAGCCAATACCACATGGTCTTGATTTATATATTCTTGTTACTAATCTCTTTTCAAATGGATAGTATGATAGTTAATATTAGGTGTCAGCTTCACTGGATTGAGGGATGCCCAGATGGCTGGTAGGTAAAGCATTGTTTCTGGGTATGTCTGCTGCATTGAGTCTATAGATCAATTTAATGAGAAGAACCATTTTAAAAATATTGAGTCTTCTGATTCATAAACATGGTATTTTTTTCATTTACATAGATCTATCTTGATTCTCTTGGCAGTGTTTTATAGTTTTCCATGTAAAGGTCATTCATGTTTTTTGTTAAATGTATTCGTAAGTATTTTTTTAGTTTTATGCTATTTTGAATAGAATGTTTTCTTAATTTCACTTTCAGCTGGACTGTTTTTATAGAAATACAATTGAATTTTTATATCGATCTTGTTTCCTACATTAAATGAACAGGATTCTAATACTGCCCATTAATTCTAGAAGTTTTTTTAGAGATTCCTTAGAAATGTATACATATACAATAATGTCTTAAGCTAATAAAGACAGTTTTCATCTTCCTTTCCCAAGTGTATGCCTTTAATTTTTTTTTTCACTTTAATTCACTGATTAGAAGCTTTAGGACATTGCTGAACAAAAGTGAAGAGAGCGAACATCATGCCTTTTTCTAAATTTTAGAGGGAAATAAACATCTTTCACCATTAAATATGATATTAATAGTAGAATTTTCATAAATGCCTATTATCAGTTTGAAAAATGTATAATTTATTCTTACTTTGTTATCAAGAATGGGTATTGAATTTTGTCTGATGCTTTCTGTACAACTATTGAGATGATCAGGTGTTTTTTCCCCCATAAATTATATTCTATTATTTTATATTAAATGAATTTCTAATATTAGATAAATCTTTTATGTGTTACTGGATTCAGGTTACTAATATTTGGTCAAAGATTTTTGTGTTTGGGTTTATGAAAAATATTAGTCAGTAGTTGCCTGTTTTTGTGATAACTCTGGCATCTGTGTAATAATAGCCTCACTTAGTAAGTTGAAAAAATATTGCCTTGTATTTCCTAAAGCAGTTTGTGTAGTACTGGTATTATTTCTTTCTGGAAGGTTTAACAGAATTCACCAGTGTAGCTCTTTAGGCCTGAACTCTTTGTTTTCTTTCTGGGAAGATATTTAAGTACTAATTCAATTCTCTTATCTTTTACAGAACTATTTTGATTTAATATTTTTGTTTGAGTAAATTTTGGTAATTTGTGTCTTTTGAGAAATGAATTTCATCTAAGCTATGTGTTTGTTGGCATAAAGTTGTTCATAAAATTTCCTTCCATCTTGTAGGGTCTGTAATAATTTTCCCTCTCTCATTTCTGTTTTTTTAAAAAACAATTGTGTCATCTTTCTTTTCTAGCTAATAGTTTATTAATTTTGTTCATTTTTCAAAGAACCAGCTTTTTATTTTATTGAATTTTTAAAAATTGTTTTTCTACTTTTAGTTCCAGGTTTTTGATGTTTTTTCTCTCTTATTTTTCTTCCTTTTTAATTACTTGAATTTTATTTGCTCTTTTTTCCTCTACCTTTTTGAGGTGGAACACTAGGTTATTGGTTTTGAATCTTTATTCCTTCTAATGTAATTATTTAAAGATACAGAATACTTGATAAGCATCTCATAAATTTAGTTTTGTTGTGTTTTTATTTGTGGTTTCTTCTTTGACTCACAAATTACTTTTGTAACTGTGTTGCTTAATTTCCAAGTATGTGGGATTTCCTCAAATTTATTTCTGTTGCTGATCTCCAATTCAACTTGGTCATAGTCAGTGAACATATTTGTATGATTTCAATCCATGTAAGTTTAAATGTAGACTTATTGAAACATGTTTCATAACATAGGGTCTATCCTGGAGATTGTTCTATATACTCTTAAAAAGAATTTGTATTCTGGTGTCATTTGGTAACATTTTTAAATGTGTTATTAGGTCCAATTGGTTAATAGTGTTGCTCAAGTTTTCTCTATTCTTAGAGATTTTCTGTCTATTATGCTATCAGTTACTAAGAGTATTAAAATCTCCAATTATAACTGTTAAATTGTTAAAATGGATATTTTAAAGAATTAACTTTTGGTTTTAGTAATCATGTTTTCTACGTTTTGCTATTTAACTCCTATTTATGTTAAATTATTTTGGAATTATTTTTGAACATTTTTAAAAATTGTGTTTATTTATTCTGCCTTTTGTATGTCACTATATGTGTGCTTAAAGTGAAAAAATTTTCTTTGAGAATCACTTTAACTGTATCACACAGTGTTAAAAATAGAACTTTAAAAATTTATTTTTTTTTACTAATTCTAATATTTAACTTCTAATTTTATTTTAAATGCAAAAACTATTTTTAAAAGTGCCTTAAATTTTAAAGGGCTAAGGATTTTCAAAACAACTTTTTTGCTCATTTGTAATTTTATTGACAGTGTTCAGTTAATAGTATTATATAGTTTATGTGTCTTTATTAATTTGGATTCTGTGTTTCAATATATGGCTAAGTTCCATTTAATACAGTATTTCTAATATAAAATTTTATATAAATTCACTAGGTAAATCTTACTAATTGTTCTTCAAGTCTTCTACTTTATTATTTTTGCTTACTTAGTATGAAAACGTCTATGTTAAAGGATTCCACTACCATTGTGAAATTGACAGTTTAGTCGTGTATATCATCGGTGTCTTATTTATGTATTTGTAATCTGTGTTTTTAGATATATACATTTTCATAACAACGGTAATAAATTTACACCTTGGTGAATTATAATATTATCAATGTAAAATATATATTTGTCCTCTTCATTGCTTTTTCCACTTGAATTTCATTTTTATCAGGTATTAATACTGCTGTATTATCTTTCTCTTTGCTACTATTTTTCTCATCTATTTCATCATCATCATATTTTCAACATTTTTCTGTACTTTTTTTCTTTAGCTATGTCTTATGCAAGCAGTTTAGAATTGATTTTGTTTTGTTTTTTAACTCAATCCAAAAAGCTCTTCTTTTTACTTGGAAAGTTTAATGCATTTATATTTAATGTATCATGAATACATTTGCATTTGTTCTTTTTATATATTTTATATTATATATTATATATTTTTTCTTCACTATTGTTTTATTTTCTCTTCCTGATAAAGTTTACCTTGTGCATTTTTTTTTAACCTCTACTGATTTGGAGATTGCATGTTCTACTTTTTCTTGTGATTTTCCTTAATTTTAACAATCAAACTTAAGATTTTTGTCAAACTCAAGAGTTAATGATTGTCTATATCTTCCACATTTATAATATAGCTTGGTGCCCTTGCATTTCTCTCTTTCCTGATCACCTCTCCAATTCATATTAATATATCCTGTATTTTAGTGTCAGATTTTTTTAGATTTAAAAAATTGTTTATTTAGAAAGTATCAGAGATAAAGTATTAGAGATTTAGAAAGGATTAGAGATAAAAAGGGTGGATCCACCTCTCAAAAATTGGAGAGGTGTCTAGAGCTTAAAGAAAGCATGGTGTTCAGCCGGGCTCGGTGGCTCAGCATGTAATTCCAGAGCCTTGGGGGGCTGAGGTGAGTGGATTGCCTGAGCCTGCGGGTTCGAGACCTGCCTGGGCAACTTGGTGAGACCTCATCTCTACACTAAATCAAATATTAGCCGGGTGTGGTAGCGTGCGCCTGTAGTTCCAGCTACTTGGAAGCCTGAGGCGGAAGGATCGCCGGAGCCCAGCAGGTTGAGGCTGCAGTGGGCGCTCCCGGCCACTGCACTCCAGTCTGGGTGACAGAGTGAGACTTCAACTCAAAAAAATAAAAGAAAAGAAAGCATAGTGGTGAATATAGTTTCAGATTTTTTTTTAAAAAGACTAAACTTTATAGTATTTAGACAATTCTAAATTCTTTTATTGTTATAATTGATATTGCTGTTCCATATCATCTTTATCATTATTTGTCTTGTATTCATATATTTTTCTGTATTCTATACAAAAGTAATCTTTCAGAGAAGATATATTAATAAATTGCTGAGTCAATGCATGTACTTTACTGCAGTGAAACTGTTTTGGCCTCATGTTGTACTTCACATAGATATAAAACTCAATCATTTTCTTGCAGAAACTTGAATATTTTGAAGTCACTTTTTATCATCCATTTTTGAAGCTAAAGGGTTATATCCATTTGTTCTCATTTATTTATTTGCAAATTATTTTATTTTCTCTGTAGAATCTTCCAGGATTTTAATTTTTATTCTTGGTGTTCTGAAATTTCACCATTATGCAACTCAATGAAGGACCTTGTATTGCTTACCTTGTTCTACGGCTGTGGTCACTTCGAATCTATTGATTATATTTCTTTGGCTCTGGGAAATTGTATTCCATCATCATCACTGATTTATGTATATGTTAGATATATTTTTATGGCAAGTAAAACTGGCTTAACCAAAAGTGGAATTCATTGCTCACAGTACCAAAAAGGCCTGTAGCAGTACTAACTTAAGACAATTTCATCTGGAGATTCATTGTCATTAGAGCTATTTTGCTTTTTCATTTTATCTCTGTTTTTCATTGAGAGAGAGAAGTTCTCTACTTCTTTGAAGGCTTATCTATATAGCTATGACAGCATCAGGTTGAAGTCTTTCAAGTTTATGTCCATCGGTATAATTACTGAATTTTCTACGAGTTCTATAAAATTTCATGGTTTATCAACTCTAATTGGGTTATGAATTCAGTATCTTAGTCAGCCGCGATGGCCAGAAAAACAATAATCTGATTATCCAGACCTGAGATACATACCCTCTGTAGAAGCCAGGCATGGAACCAACTTACTTAAATTGGATTTTTATAAACTCAAAATGAATTGAAAATTGGAAAAGAATAGTTTCTATCACCCTAAGAGAAATCGGAGTATACTATTGGCAAAAGGAGGAATTTATGTTGAGTGTCTCTTTCTTTCTCTCTCTCTCTCTCTCTCTCTCTCTCTCTCTCTCTCTCTCTCTCTCTCTCTCTCTAGTTCGCGTCTCACTCTGTCGCCCAGACTGGAGTCGCAGTGGCCACCGCAGCCTCGACCTGCTGGGCTCCGGCGATCCTTCCGCCTCAGCCTTCCAAGTAGTTGGAACGACAGGCGCGCGTGCTACCACGCCTGGCTAATTTTTGATTTATTGTAGAGATGAGGTCTCACCAAGTTGCCCAGGCGGGTTTCTAACCCGTGGGCTCAGGCAGTCCACTCACCTCAGCCTCCCAAAGCGCAGGATTACAGGCTGAGCCACCGAGCCCGGCCATATTTTCCTTTCTTCTTTGTCCTTTACATTATATTATGATAATTTTTCTTTGAGTTGGAGTCTCACTCCATTGCCTAGACTGGAGTGCAGTGGCATACTCATGGCTACTGGGTCTCAACCTGCTAGGCTCAGGTGATCGTTCTGTCTCAGCCTTCCAAGTAGCTGGAACTGCAGGTGAGTGCCACCATGCCCGGTTACGTTTTTTTTTTTTTTTTTTTTTTGTAGAGATGAAGTCTCACCAAGTTGCCTAGGCTGGTCTCAAATCCCTGGACTCAGGCAATTCTCTTGCCTCTGCCTTCCAAAGTGCTAGGATAATGGGCTTGAGCCACCATGTCCGGCCTCATAAATTTTTTTCACTTAATCTTCTAGTTCACTGTTTTGTTCTGCAGTTGTATCCATCTATTAAGTATATCTTTTGTAATTATATGAAGACATTTTTATTTCAAGGTTTCTGGTTGAATCTCTGTATATGTAATATATTCTTACTTTTTAAAATGTTATTCTATAGTCCTGATCTTCTTGTCCTATTGTCCTCATTTCCTATTAGTATTAGTTTCCTTCAAATATTGAATAATCTCTGTCTGCACATCTTTGTGTTTTAGTATTTCTATTTATTTAGATCAGTCTCTGTTGCAAAAGACTGCATGTGCTGCTAAGAGGACTATACAGGGTGTCTTAGCTCCCATTCTGGGTATAGCAGCTCCTTATCCTTGCTGAAGCTTTGCTCTGTCACAGGATCCACCTACCCACACTCTGCCTTAATCCATGGCCAGACATCATTGCTGATTGTTATTTAGCACAAATCAGAGAGGGGAGTAGTGCTGACTAGCCTAGATTTCATTGTTGTTCCCCAATAAATCACTTCTCTGATGTTTGAGGCTACTTTTGTATTCCATGACCTCTGACTTTGTGTTCAGGGTTCCTCCCTCATTTTTCCCATCACAGAATTATTTTGCTTATGTTTAATTTGTGTTTGCCTTCATTTTAATAATTTTGTATATCTG
Source organism: Carlito syrichta (assembly GCF_000164805.1). Lineage (NCBI taxonomy): Eukaryota > Metazoa > Chordata > Mammalia > Primates > Tarsiidae > Carlito > Carlito syrichta. The sequence continues at coordinate 8,355 of NW_006999445.1, read as the reverse complement.
TTCCCATCTACTGTTTATCTTTCCAAAACCCTTTAATATTCTAGTTGATTTGTGGCTTTCTTTTTGCCCACCCTATTTTGGATTTACTTTTCTTTTTCTTGGATTTACTTTTTTTTTTTTTTTAAAAAGAGTCATACTCATTACAAAAGAACAGGCAAACACAGTTAACAGAGCATACAGATTATTCACAAAAATGAAAATATACATACATGCAAAAGTAAAAATTAAGCAAAACAATCCCCAGAGCTGTATGACAGGAATAAACTCTCACATTTCAATAATTAATTTGAACATGAATGGATTGAATGTGCCACTGAAAAGGCATAGTGTGGCAATCTGGATAAAGAAGCATAATCCACTATTCTGCTGCCTCCAAGAAATTCATCTCACTGCAAAGGACACCCACAGGCTCAAAGTTAAAGGCTGAAAAATGACCTTTCAGGCCAATGGAAAACAGAAAAGCAGGGGCAGCTATTCTGATATCAGACAAAACATACTTCAAATCATCAAAAGAAAAAGGACACAGAAGGACAATATATAATGATAAAGGGCTCAATCTACCAGCAAGAAATATCCATCTTAAACATATATGCACAGGAGCATGATATATCCATCTTAAACATATATGCACAGGAGCATGAGGGTTTATAAAACAACTACTAAGTAGACTAAGAGAGGATATTGACACTCACACAATCTTAGCTGGAGACCTTAATATCCCCCTGTCAGCCCTAGACAGATCTTTGAGATCTGGAACCTTAACACTTGATTGAATGGAATAGATATCTACAGAACACTCCACCCAAGAACAACAAGTATATACTTTTTCTTGAATTCACTTTAAAAAAAACAAACTTCTTTGTCCATTTTATAGGATTTCATATGGAAAGGAAGGTAGATATGTGTTCTTTCTTAGACAACCACTTCAATCCAATTGTTTTCTATTTGCGTCTATGTAATTAAAAAATTTGCCCTAGTTTCTGCCAAATTATATGGAAGGGAGAATTTTTTTATAGCCTATCTGCAAACATTTGAGTGACATTAGAAAAGAATTGGGTCAAGAAGGAAGGGAAAAATTAATGATGATTCTAGTACTCATCAAGTTATGTCTTTAGTTTGGTGACAATTGGGTTATAAATTAAAAGTTCTACTTAATATAGATAAATGGTGAGATAAATTACACACAACTCCACTGTGACACCTAAGATATGCTCCTTTCTTCAGGGAATCAGAGAAAGTTAGTATACTTTGCTCCAGAGAAACCTGAAGCAGATCTTGTCCTTTCTACTTCTCACATATACAAGCTGTCCAAAGTAGCACCATTCCCAGGGTCCTTAGCAACCATGGTCTAGACTGATTATGGAAACAATTAATAAAATGCAAATCTGATAAGATTATTTAAAATGTGAGATATGAACAAAGCTAATTAAGTTGGCTGTCAGCCAAGGAAACCTTGCTGAGTCACTTGTGCCAGAGAAAATAGTATTTTAAATTTTAGAATAAAATAAGATATATACATGTTATTTAATTTATATTGAATTCTTGTAAACTTGCACATATTTTATTAACTAAATCAGATGATTGTGAATTTTTATTTCTAACTATTTAACCTGAAGAAACAGCTGGATTTTATGCTGTGATTCTATAATATGTCAGAGTATGAAAAATATGGCATATTTCTCATTTTACCAGTATCAATTTATAGGGTTCAGAAGTATAATTTAAGCCACTTGGTGATTATAAAAATCCTCTATGGAGCAACTTTTCCTGATATGCACTTATTTATACCTGGATCATTTTATTTTGGAACAGTAAGACTGTTGGAAAGAGAAAACTCTTTTCTCAGTTTGCATCTCTGCTCTTTGTGTTAATAATTTTGTTATACATGGAACATTCAGAATGCAGAGCTACTTTGAATTATTATTTGAAAATATTGTATTGGATTTATCTTAAGTAGCTAACAATAATATCTGTAGTTCAAAGTCTGTATTCAGTATATAGAGACATTTCTGTTAAAAGATTTCAAAGATATATTATTTTTCCTACTCTATGAAAGAAAAACCTTTTTTAGGATTTCAAGTCATAAGCCTCTCAATGAATTCTGGACAATCATTGCTCAAATAACACAAATAGAATTAGATTTATAATAAAGTTTTTATCTCATTCAACTCATGATGGAAACTATGTCAGATTGAAACTAAACAATATCAGGTATAAAATGAGAAGTTCTGTTCTTTCCAGTTGAAACCCAATCTAGCATTCAGATTATGTATTAGTTGAACAATTATATTTATTTGATATATCCAAAAACTTGGCTCACTGAGCTTCTGAAATATGTGCATTATTCTTTAAAAACTAGAAAGTTGCAAGATATTTAGGAAAAATTATGCTTACCTTTATTCATAGAAATTGACATCATGTTTCTGATATTACTCAGGTATAAATTATCAAGTGGACAACTGTTCTTTTTCTCACACAGTCAGTAGGTTGCACCCACTTTTATAGTCCCATGTAATTATATAAGGAGTGGTTCGTTCTAAGAGTCAATATTATGCCTTTTTATTAGACTGTCTTATATAAATGATAGGTGAATGCTATGTAGTCATAATTTGAGACTTGAAATTTGATTATTGCCTTCTCAAAACCAATCACCTAATTTAATTATTTATTGCTTATAAGTTTGTCTCACCTACCATGGCTCTTTGATAATGCAATACTACAAGTCAAAGTCCAGAAGTCCCCAGCTTATCCATGGAGACATGTAATAAGACCCCCAGTAGATGACTGAAACTGAAGATAGTACTGAACCCTATAAATACTATGTATTTTCTTATACTTACATGCCTATGATAACGTTTAATTATAAATTAGGCACAGTAAGAGTTTAACAATATAACTAATAATAAAATAGAGCAATTATAACAATATCTTATAATAAAAGTCACATGAATAAAAGTCATGTGAAAAATCTCTCTCTCTCTCTCTCAGAATATCTTAATTTACTGTAATCACCTATGTTCAGACTGTGGTTGACCACAGGTAATTGAAACTGCAGAAAGTGAAAACTTGGTAAAAGGAGGATTACTATACTTAGCAGTAGTCATAGGAGAATTTACTAGCCTTTGTGGAAAACTAGCTACCATCTTCCTACTGAATAAAAGGCAGATTATCAAGAGAAGTAAATTTTCAGCAACATGTGCTTTCTTGTTGAAATATGTTTATACATCAGTAAATTGAGGACAAAACTAAAAGAAAAATTATCCAAAATAAAAAATGGCATATTTCCAAACCATGAAAAAAATATACATATATCTACCAGAGATATGATATGAGGAAACATAAACTTCTAAAGAGAGTGATTAACAAATTATCTTGTGAAGCATGTAGTTTTAATACATCAAGTTAATGCTAGACATCAAATATGTCAACTTGATTGAAAATTCCTCATGTGATGAATTCTCTAATTTCTGTACCTAAAACATTTTATTCACTCATCCAATTATTAATTCAGAAATATCTATTGAGTAATAACTATATATGAGGTGGCATATTAGGAACTTCCAAGAAATTGTCTGCTTGATAAGAAAAAGAAGTAGACATCTGCAGCAGTGTGTGCAAGGTGTATTACATAGGCTAACTGTGGTAGTAAGGGTTGGTACCTCAATTATAAATAATCCAAAAACAAGTTTTTTTTTTGTTTTGGGGGGGTTTTTTTGAGTTGGAGTCTCACTCCGTCTCCCAGTGCAGTGGCATGCTCCCGGCCACCGCAGTCTCGACCTGCTGGGCTCCGGCGATCCTTCCGCCTCAGTCTTCCAAGTAGCTGGAACTACAGGCATGCACTACCACGCCCGGCTAATTTTTTTGATTTTTTTGTAGAGACGAGGTCTCACCAAGTTGCCTGGGCGGGTCTCGAACCCACAGGCTCAGGCAATCCACTCACCTCAGCCTCCCAAAGTGCTGGGATTACAGGCTGAGCCACCCAGCCCAGCCCAAAACAAGTACTCTTAATCAGCTAGAGATTTTGCTTCAAGTGTCGGTTCAGAGACCAAGAGGGGTTTTGTCATCTTCAACTCACAGCTTTCCATGTTGCCGTGTTCATTTGTCTCAAGCAACAGAAGGAACAGAGCATGGAGCAGTTCGGGGGTCCTTGGTTTGGACCAGGTCTACTGTGGCCACGTGGCTAAAATAACTGCAAGGGAGTCTGGAAAATGTAGTTTCTAGAAGGAAGAGGAACCATATTTGTCAGTAGTTACCCCTGCTCACATTTTGTGCGACCGTAGCTGTGAGTGGGTTGTTGGTCAGGGAAGGTTTTCTGAAGGAAGCAAAGTCCATGCTGGATTGTAGTTGGCGAGTGGAAGTTAACCAGGAGAAAAATGGAGTGGTGAAGAAAGACCCATGTGAGCAAGATTATTGTAGACAGTAGGGAGAGCATGTGCAAGTCACAGAAGTGAGAGAGAATGGTGAAATGAAGGAATTGCAGCATGGGTTTCATGAAGAAAAGGAGAGCATGAAGGATCGTGAATGCTTTTGTAATGGAGTTGTCTACCTTGTAGAGTTTAAAACTCCATGTTTAAGATCATGTTAACAGGGTAAGGGATGCAATAAACAAGCCAAGAGCAGGGTCTGTAAAATCAGTAAGGATGGCATAGTGGTCATAAGGGGTTATAAGGTCAACAAGGATGAAGTCCCAAACTGTGGCAGTAGAAGTGAAGAGGGGGAAATAATCTATTAGACCTCTGGGACACAGACACTAGTGAACTTGGAGGACAATTTGAAGGTGAGATGAGTGGAAGTATAATCTACAGTGACTAAGGTTTCTGACTTACTGGGGAGAACAGAGGAAGAAAAAAGTGTGGTATCTTCAGAAGAGGGGAAAAAAAGATATCATCCAGAAAGTCATGAGATGAGAGAGCTTTGAAATGTCAGAAAAATATAACTTTGCAAAATCTGCAAAATGGTGAAGAAAATATGGGCTAAAAAGTATCTTTTCAGTGTGGAAACTAGAATCTCACTAGTGACTTGCTAAGAGCAGTTTGAGAATTTAAACTCTTAGCCGGGCTCAGTGGCTCAGCCTGTAATCCCGCCCCTTTGGGAAGCTGAGGTGAATGGATTGCCTGAGCCCGCGGGTTCCAAACCCGCCTGGGCAGCCAGACCTCATCTCTACAATAAATAAAAAAATCAGCCGGGCGTGGTAGCGCATGCCTGTAACTCCGGCTACCTGGAAGGCTGAGGCGGAAGAATCGCCGGAGCCCAGCAGGTCGAGGCTGCGGTGGCCGAAAGTGGCTACTGCACTCCAATCTGGGCGACAGAGTGAGACTCCAACTCAAAAAAAAAAAAAAAAAAAATCCACTCTTGATTAATAATAAGCATTTCAACAACTTGGAAATAATAAAGGATCACAATTATGTCAGAAATTTGTTAAGATAAGATATTTAAGTGCATCAGTTATAGATAGGAAGGAGTTTAATGTTTATCACAATGATACTGTTTGGGCAAAGTTTACAATTAATGTGATTATGTCCTGAACATTAAAAAAAAAATAGTACAGAACTATTGGGACTCCTACTCTGATAATTATCCATGTGGAAGACTTTCATGTCTGCCTAATTTTGTTAGAAAAATTTGATGGTGATAATGCATATAATTATTACTACTAACATATCATGCTGAGTGTTGCAATTTGCAATAATGTTTTTTAAATTTCAATATCAAGTTGATAGAAAATCATGCTATAAGTTAGAGTAATAACCTGTGGAATTTGTGACAATAAAATTTCAAAAGATGTGGCATTAATAAGGATTTTTCAAACCCCCTTACTGAATAATAATATACTTTATTATTTAGTGGCCAAGGCTAAGCATTCTAATAGATGATTCATGAGCAGGACAAAATCTCTGAAATATAAAGAACAGCTTAAATAAAATTAGCTAAACCAGAATTGGTAGAATATAAAATTGTGGTTTTGTTAATTAAAATGCAATACTGAGTGTCTGAAATAAGACCTTAAAAAACAGAAAGTGATACAGAAATCACCTGTTTATTTATAACAATCAAGCTTCCCTAAAAAAAAAAAAAGTGGTCCCGCTCGCCTGCTGCCCCGTTTCGCGAGCCCGGGTCAGCCACGGCCGGCTGGGTCGGTAGTCGGGCGCGCCCTCAGACGTTGCGGTGTGGGGGGCGAGGTGGCCACACCTGTGGAGTGGCGGGCAGAGGGAAAGTCACCCGGGTCCCTCTGCATGCACTCTCAAGGTGGGAAACGGCGGGCTGCCGTGGCCCGGGGCAGGCGGGTCCCCCGGTCGGGCGCCGCAGGCACCATAGGATTCCCCGTGCTTGAGTTCAGTGACTGCTGCCTCCACCGCCCGCACTTCCGAGAGACGCTCAAGTCGCATGAAGCGGAGCTGGAGAAGACCAAGAAATTCATCAAGGATGGGAAGTCGCTCATCGGCGCTCTCAAAAGAGGAGTGTGGCACTTCCCAAGAGGCAGCCATGTCTGCTGCTTGCTAAAGCACAAAGCTTACACCCTGCATGGACTTCTGGCCTGGCCTGGCTGTCCCAAGGCCTCACAGGAGACAGGGCAAGATGGCGATGGCATAGGTGAACTGGTGAGATTCTCTGAACGGACCAAGACTGCAAACTGATGAATAGACAGACTATAAAGCAGAGGGAAAGTGAACAAAACCAGAAGACCCTCATAAGGAAGAACAGGTCATTGCAGAAGAGAAATAAAAGCAACCCCACCTTCCCTCAAAAACAGAATTGAAGAGGGGGAGGGAAAGGGGTAAAGGGAGAAAAATCTACAGAAATGAAGAAAAACCAAAAGAAGAGTATGGGTCTCTCCCAGACGCCTGGGAGAGCAGACACTGAGAAAATTGACTTTGGAATACAAACAATGAAAAGTCCCCAGAATAAAGGGTCTCAAAATGCAAATGTAGATATCAAAACAATAATGGAGAGACTAAAAAGAATTGAGGAGACACAAGAAGAAACTAGGAAGGAGCTGATATCTGAGATAACAGTAATAAAGAATACTGTGAATGAAATAAATAACAAATTGATAAGCATGGAAAGCAGAATTACCCAAGCAGAAGAAAGAATCTCAGAGCTTGAGGACCAAAATATAGAAATAACCCAAACTCTTAAAAACACAGAAAATAAGCTAAAAAAGACAGAACAAAACCTTCAAGAGATGAGTGACTACCTCAAGAGGCCTAACCTAAGAATAATCGGACTCCCTGAGGCAGAAAGAGAAACAGAGACCACATTGGAACAAACTTTCCACGAGATCATTCAAGAAAATTTCCCTTATCTAATCAGTGATACAAAAATTCAAACACAAGAGATTCAGAGAACCCCTGCAAGACAACAAATGAGAAGACCAACTCCTAGACACATAATAATTCGCCTAAATAAAGTAGGCACAAAAGAAAAAATCCTAAAGGCAGCAAGAGAAAAAGACCAGATCACCCACCATGGAAGACCAATCAGAATAGCAGCAGATTTATCCACAGAAACCCTACAGGCTAGGAGAGCTTGGAGCCCTATCTTCTCAGTCCTAAAGGATAAACAATTTCAACCAAGAATAACCTACCTGAGCCAAGTAAGCTTCATCAGTGAGAGGAGAAATAAAATCTTTCCCAGATATCCAATCCCTAAGAAACTTTGCAGCCACAAAAACCATCTCTACATGAAACACTTAAGAAAGTACTAAACACAGAAAGAAAAGGAAAAAAAGAACAACGTTTTTCACAAGAGTACAGGGAAAAGAATAAAATATACACGAACCAACCCCAAAAGCAAAAGAAAGACAAAAAAAAAAAAGAAAAAGAAAAAAGAAAAAACCAAGTGGAAGAACAATAACTCAATAAGAACTCCATGATAGGGACGAACTCTCACATTTCAATAATTAGTCTGAATGTGAATGGACTAAACGCACCACTGAAAAGACATAGAATGACAAAATGGATAAAATATCACCAGGCAACAATATACTGCCTTCAAGAGACCCATCTCACTAGAAAGGACATACACAGACTCAAAGTAAGAGGATGGGAAACAAATTTTCAGGCGAATGGAACACAAAAGAAAGGAGGAGTCGCGATCCTAATTTCAGACAAAATACCATTTAAGCTATCAAAAATTAAAAAAGATACAGAGGGCCACTACATAATGATAAAAGGTTCACTCCATCAACAAGAAATATCTATCCTAAACATATATGCACCCAACATAGGCGCACCAACATTCATAAAGCAACTTCTAGGAAAACTAAAGAAAGACATTGACTCTAACACCATAATAACTGGGGACTTTAATACACCACTCACAACCTTCGACAGATCATCAGGACAAAAAATCAGC
>NW_006999444.1:0-3353 GCF_000164805.1 Carlito syrichta | reverse complement strand
TGTGGAAGGAGGTCTCACAGAAATTATTTCGAACCTACCCGGGTACCAACACATCATCTCTTGGTAAAAGCCACTTGGCAGGGCTGCTTGCTCAGCCAAGAGGAAGTCTTGAAATTGAGCTTTCCTTCCTAAACAAAGGTTGGTTCCTAAGTGGCATAAGTAAGACCAAGTAGTCACTGCAGGCCCTGCAACAATGCTTAAGGGACAACTGAAAGCCAAGGTGGGGTACACTGGCAAAGGGAAAGCTTGGGAACTTTGACTAAGCACAGCAGAGACTATGAACTGTCATAATTGTGGAATACAGATGTAGAAACAAATATGTTGGAGTAAGGGCATCACCTTGAAAATCAGAAGTTAGAGGACAGTGCCTGGAAACAGAGGCTAGTTCATTCTCTGTACTGCACAATTGTGGAAGCCCACACCACTTGCTTGAGTTCTGTGGTTTACATTTTGCTTTATTTAATTATATATATACATAGCCATCATCTCTCTGACTATCCATCAATGTCTTATTTTTTAATGTTCTTAAAAGTTGAAAGCTTCACTCCTAAGCACTTCCACATATGCATCATTAACTAGAGTTTGATCTTTGTTTACTTTTTTAAAAAAATAGGCTGAATACATATTTGGTGTTTGACACATAAAGTAATTAGAATTAACATAATGATTGCTTGACCAATGGATGGCTATTGTAAGCAGCTGATAGTGGAATCAGGAATTTGTGGACCTAGAAGAAATTTTTGATTACTATGACAAACAATGGTCATCTTTATCATCTCTCTTATCAGCAAAGTTTATTTAGAATTAACAGTAGATAAATTCAGGTACTTTCCAGGAGTCTGAAGTCTCAAGGTGAAGGCTAATGCTAATGGAAACTCTTTAAGATTGTGATGAATCATACAGCTTTCCCAGCAAAGGTTAAAGGAGTATTGATGAAGTCAGAGACCATTTCAGTTGTTTTAAAACTCTCAGTTTTTTTAAACCTATTGCTATCAGGTTATGAAACTAATATTCTCTCCATCACTGAAGAACAGGCTATCCAAATCATTAAAGTAGTATATTTAGACAACCATCTTACTTCATCGTGCAATTTGCCTGTGCAAGAAAAGTTTTGTGATTCTAACTATTGCTGTCTCTAAAGTTTCATGACATACACTCGAGTTTTTTTGTTTGAACTCTCATCTGTATACAACATACACTCTTTACACTATATTAAATATCTACTAATATTCACACAGAAGGAGGAGGAACATATTGTTACTTTGATAATAATTTGGCAGGTTCCTGAAAAATTGATTATATAGCATTTAGTTACATAATATGTTGCATATTTGTTGATTTTCCCCCACCCTCTGCTTCTTTTTTCTCAGGTAGGAGAGGGTGTGGGCTTCATTTTGAGTTATGGCTATAGAATTGTTTTCTTCTGTCCTGGTATGGAGAAGTCTCAAAAACAGTTGAGGGAGCTTAAGGAATATGAAAAGCCTGTTTAGCAAGATTTAGTTAAGAAATGATGAAAATTGATTTGATTTGTTTTTCATCTTTGACATTTTTTCCTTGGTCAGCTTGAGATATTGCATTGCAAACAAATCAATCCTGCCTGACTTTTCAAGTCTGGAAGACCTAAAGGGATTCTTCTACAGAGGATGCCCAAAAGGCATGAACTAGTCCTCCACAATATGAAAGATGGTAGCCAGTCTCAGATTAATACAAAGGTAAGTATATGTCCCAAGATACACTTCCAAAGTGGTTAAGAGGCCTTTCTACTCATGTAATAGACTTGAACAAAATATGGGAGAAGTTTAGTCTGGAGAGGAAACTCTTTAGGGAAAGAAAGACTGAATGCTTATGTTGTTACCTGCGCCTGCATTGTCCTTTCCAGAACACCATTGAGGTCTACATGGATAGAATATTGGTAACGTAGAACACAGTTTTTGGAACCCAGAAAATTTATAATATGGTAGCTAGTGCAGGGAGCAGAGGCTCGCAATCAAGGTTTATTCTACCTCTAGAAGTCTACTTTCTCAAAGACCCAGCCTTCCATAGAAAATGCCTGAGAACCAATATACGCATGCTTCCATTTAGGGGGAGTCCAGGTGTATGTTATACCATAAGCTGTAAATTTCAGTTCCTCTAGGGTACAAGCTTGTGTTGCAAATGCTTGAAATAGACCTGGTATAGGAAAAGCAGCATAGGTATAGCAACTGGTTTGTAGCCTCAGACTCAGGGAAAACAGAGGGAATAGTGGAGACTGTGCCAAAATAGAATTCCCGTGTCCTGTCTGAAGTGGGCAACAGCATCCAATTCCTGTTGTTTAATGCTTTGTTGTTGACATACATGATTAGTACTGGAGAGTTTCTTATTTTTCAAGAAAGCTAGAAATTTATATTTGATATGAAATTATTAATTTTTAAAATCTGACAGAGTACCAGCATTTGTGATCTCTGCTTTCACTTTAGCAACAACACAGTTCTTGTTTCAAGTTGGTAACAGGACGTCAGTTGAAGCATGAGGTGTCAACATTCAGGGAAGTGTCACTAATGAATTCTACCTCTTAGGAACAGTAGAGCTCTACTGTAATTCTGTTTTATTTTTGTAATATTGAATCCTGTAAAACAATTATAACTATACCTTTTCAGAGTTCAAATTAGTCTAAATACCTAGGCTGGTTTATATAGACGGAGCAAGCTAAGTTCCCAATAGTTTAAGGTTACCACACAGGTTAATGGCTTACTAAGGATAGAAAGCCAAGTCTCCTCTCTCTGGCTTAGTTAGTGTACTGTTATGCATGGTGTCTTCTCGTGACCAACTGAGTTTCATACCAGATAGAAAGCTATTTCTCACAAATCTCCAAGAACTGTATGTTAGAGCAACTTTTATCTTCCTAAAATTTCTTTGGAAAATGTGATATTATTTCTCTGTAGTGTTCACCACCAAGTCAAGATAACTAGGGGTACATGCAGTACAAATGGCTAGTGAGACCAGGAGCAGTGACTCATACCTGTAATCCCAGCATTTTGAGAGGCTGAGGTGGGAGCATTGTTTGAGTCCAGGAGTTCAGAACCAGTCTGGGCAATATAGCAAGAACTTGTCTCTACAAAAAAATTAAAAAATTAGCTAGGCATGGTGGTGCATGTCTGTAGGCCCAATTACTTGGGAGGCTGAGGTATAAGGATCAACTGAGACCAAGAGGTGGAGGCTGCGGTAAGCCTTGAGTGTGCCACTGCATTCCAGTCTGCCTGTGAGAGAGTGAGACCCTGACTGAAAAAGAGAGAGAGAGAGACTAGTGAGAATTCTTGGAATGAAGGCTACAGGAGAACATTCGAGAAAAGTAAATCCTCCTCTGGAACCTCCTA
>NW_006999443.1:44609-45852 GCF_000164805.1 Carlito syrichta | reverse complement strand
TTACAATGAAAATTACAAAACACTGCTCAAAGAAATCAAAGCTGACACAAACAAGTGGAACAATATCCCATGCTCATGGATTGGAAGAATCAACATTGTGAAGATGTCCATCTTACCTAAGGCAACCTGCAAATTCAATGCAATACCCATTAAATTGCCAACAACATTCTTCTCAGTCCTAGAAAAAAACAACACAGGAATTCATATGGAAACACAAACGTCCAAGAATAGCCAGAACAATCCTCAGCAAAAAAAAAAAAAACAAAAAAACAAAGCAGGTGGTATCACAATACCAGACTTCAAACTTTACTATAAAGCTACAATCATCAAAACAGCTTGGTATTGGTACAGGAACAGGCATATAGATCAATGGAATAGAATTGAGATTCCAGAAGCAAAACCTCAATTTCTCAACCAACTCATCTTCAACAAAGCCCCCACTACCTACCACTGGGGAGAGGAGAACCTATTCAGTAAATGGTGCTGGGAAAACTGGCTGACCACATGCAGAAGATTGAAACAGGACCCCTATCTATCCCCATGCACAAAGGTTAACTCCTAATGGATCAGAGACCTAAATGTAAAACCTCAAACCATAAGAACCTTAGAAAAGAAAGGAAATACCCTCATGGAAATCGGAACTGGCATCCAATTCCTGAACAAAACCCGAAACCCACAAGTTATAAGAGAGAAGATAGACAAGTGGAACCTTATTAAACTGACAAGCTTCTGCAAAGCCAAAGAAACCATTAAGAGAGCAGGGAGACAACCTACAGACTGGGAAAAAGTATTTGCCAACTCTAGGTCTGACAAAGGTTTAACATCTTGGATCTACAAGGAACTCAAACACGCTGAAAAGAAAAAAACGAACAACCCCATTATAAAATGGGCAAAAGATATGAACAGACACTTCACATAGAAGACATCCGAGCAGCCAACAAACACATGAAGAAATGCTCAACCTCACTAATCATCAGGGAGATGCAAATCAAAACCAACTGAGATACCACCTAACTCCAGTCAGAATGGCAAGTATCAACAACTCAAAAAATAACAGCTGCTGGAGAGGGTGTGGTGAAAAGGGAACACTTCTACACTGTTGGTGGGAGTGTAAACTATTGCAACCTCTGTGGAAAGCAGTGTGGGGATTCCTAAAAAGCTCTAAAAATCGACCTTCCATATGACCCCACAATCCCCCTACTGGGAATATACCCTGAAGAACTCAATTCACTCTATAAAAAAG
>NW_006999443.1:0-44567 GCF_000164805.1 Carlito syrichta | reverse complement strand
AATGTAATTGTACACCTAACCCTTAACTGTACCCCACAAAACCATAATAAAAATATTGATTAATAAATTTAAAAAAAGAAAAAAAAGAAAATAATATGTCCTAAATAGGAAAATACCCATGGATTCAGATGAATATTGAACTCTAACAACAATAAACCAAAATCACTTAATATGTTGGTTCTTCAATGGGCGAGAAAATTGATTAATCCCATAGTTTTGCCCTGGAGCTGCAGATCTTCCCATTCCAGGTGACTGCACATAATAAAAAAGCTTTGCTATCTTAAATCTAATGCTCCTCAAAGAGAGAAGCTGTTGTTTAGTCTGTCTTACAATTTATCATTTAATAAAATGACCTGTTTCTTAAAAGATGCCCTACTCTCTCAGCCTAGAGGAATTCAAGTGAAAACTTTACAAGGTGAATTAATGGCCAAAAGCATAGCCTTATGCCAAGCTAGTAAGTCAAAGAAAATTATTTTAACCTTCATCCAGAAATTAAATGGTTATTGATTGATATGGAAGATACTGCAACCTTTCAGATTAAATTAAGAAATGTTGCTGAACACAATTAAAATTTTTCTAATGTAAAAAAAAAAAATAAAGTGTTACTTTAAAGGAAACTTACAAACTTAAATGCTAATATTAGAAAAGAAGAAAGACCGATAATGAGCTAAATTCTTAGAGGTGTAACATAATGAAAGTAGAAAAAAGTCAGATAAAGAGCAAATATCAATACATAGAAAACAAAAATACAATTATAGAATTAGCATGACATTTCTTGAAAGAATAGAAAAATTCAAAAATCTCTGGTAAGACTAATTAAGAAAAATGATAGAAGACACTGATAAATAATAGTGGTAATGAAAAGGGTTCCATAATTTCAGATAAAACAGAAATTACAAGGTATACTAGAAATAATTATGCATATAAAAGTGGAAAATTTGGACGAAATGGAAAAATTCTGAGAAAATTATTAGCTAAGAATAAATAGAAAACCAGAATACTTGTATAGCTATTAAGTAAATTAACTATTAATTAAAATTTTTACAAAAGGTAAGTGCTAGTTCTAGATGGTTTTACAGGTGAAATTGTACCATATAGTAAATGGGAAATATTATTTCACTCTTACATGAAATCTTGCAAACCAAAGGAAAAGAGTGAATAGTCTTTGACCCAATCTGTGATGTGATTATAACTTTAAAATTAAAACATATCAAGGATGGTCCTAGAAAGAAAAAGTATAGACCGTTCTCACTCATGAGCATGGATATGAAGATTCTAATAGCAAATTGAGTCTAATAACAAACTGAGCCAAGTAAAGGATAGAAAGAAAACGTATCATGAATAATTTGGGTGTATTCTGGGAATGAAAAGTGGTTAAGTGTAAGAAAATTTATAAATACATTTTATTATTTAACTGGTTAAAAAGAAAAAAAATCATATGATTATCTCAGAAGATGATAAAATTCAATAGCCATTCACTTAGGATTGAAAAAAAGTGAAAAGCTACTTTAGAAACCTAGGACAATAGGGCAACTTTCTTAACCTGATAAAAGGTGTCTATAAAACATCACTCTCAATAGGAAGAATGTCAGAGATCGTTTCTTAACATTGAGACTAAACAAGGAAATCAACTATCAGTATTTTTATTCAACTTTGAAGGCCTGAGCCAGTGTAGTAAAATAAATAAAAACATAAGGATCAAACTTCCACCATGATTAAAAACAACAATAACAATAACTTATTACAAATAATATGAAACTTTACCAAATGAAAATTTAACAAGAAGACAAGAACACAAATCGTATTAGTTTTCCATTGCTGCAGTAACCAATTTACACACATTTTGTGGCTTAAGATGAAAAATTTAAAATTATGTTGCAACAGGCTGTTCACTTGGTTTAATAAACCAAAGAGGCCTTCTGAAAACCAATGTAAATTCAAGTTATCAGAAATGAGCTATTTACTCAGAAATGGTATGTATTGAAATAAACTCTGTTAGAGGAATGTCAAGTAATGTGTTTTTCCTCCTGCAAAGAGGAAGGTCATTTTATAAATCATAAAACTTAGGAACTGGAAAACACCTTGTAGATCCTCTAATCCTGTGGTTGCAACCTGGATGCCTGCAAATTGGAGACTGTGTGTGTTTTGTTTACTCAGAGTTTGTTTACCCAGAAATTTAACATACAAGTCCAAGTCTGATTGCCCTGGTGTGCCATCTTGGTCCCTGAAGTGGAATGGACAGCCTCCAGCTTTACATACCCCTAGGACTCCAAGTCCATACCTCGGTGCAGAGCTCATGCATACTTATCCAGTCTTCCTTGTTCAAGTTGTTTTGAATCTAGTCTCCATAGCCTAAGATAGAATTTGTGATTCCTGCCCGCATCCAGCTCTTTGCCTCCTTCTCTTCGTCCAATGCACTCACCTTCTTCCTTCCTGAAATACGCTCACCGTCTATGCTCCTTCCTGCCTCCTGGCATTTGCTCAGAAGTTTCTCCTCTCAGATGTGCATTCTATTTCCACCCCAGCTAGTTAATTCTTGCCCATTTTAAAAATTTTAACTCACCAAAGAAACTTTTCCTCAGCCCTCGGTCCATATCCCATTACTCAGTTACTCTCATAGCACCGGTTTCTCTCCTGTTATTATGAAAACTAAGTATTTCCTTCTGGAATGGAAACTCTAAGAAGGCAGGGAACACATCTTGTTTGGTACCTGCACAGGGTAAGCAGTCAATACATATTTACGGAATGAATGCTCTCTTGTACTGAGCAGGTGGGGAGCAGATGATAGAAGGTCAGGGAGCTCAGGGAGGTGTCCAGGGAGTCTGGGATGGCTCTATACAGGCAGGCTCTGGCCAGGCAAAGGAAGCCCTGCAGAGTGGCAGGCACCCCAGCTCTCAGGACCCTGCATGAATCATGTGCTGTTTCTCAAATCCCCTTGTCTGGATTTGATATCTCTTCTTATAAAAATCCCACCCCAGCTGCTTTGGTTTAGGCCAGACATCCAGCCATATTTGGACCCCCTCTTTTATTTTTTTATTTTTCTTTTTGCTTTTCTCCTTGAGCGATAACAGCTGGAACCATAAGCTCACTGTGTCTCCACCATAGCACCAGAATCCAGACTCTCAGACTCTCAGTTTCTTTTCCTGAATCTCACTGCCCTTTGGTCACCTTTGGTGACCTTAAGAAGGATCAACTAGCTCAGCAAGGAATTATCTGTCTAACAAAGTCAGAACCAAATCCTAAACTGTGACTTTCTCATTTCAAGTATTACCTTATTCAGGATAACCCAAAATATCTGAAATGCTTGCAAATAGCAATGATTTATATTTATCTCTGCAGCAAATATTAACCTCCTTATTATGCTGCTTATACAAAACTCCATGCAACCCTATAAATTGTCTTTATAAAAATTTCATTTTGGTTGGGCTTGGTGGCTCAGCCTGTAATCCCAGCACTTTGGGAGGCCAAGGTGAGTGAATTGCCTGAGCCTGCTGGTTTGAGACCAGCCTGGACAACCTGGTGAGACCTCGTTTCTACAATAAATCAAAAATTGACCGAGTGTGATAGCCCACGCCTGTAATTCTGGCTACTTGGAAGGCTGAGGTGGAAGGATCGCCGGAGCCCAGCTGGTCGACTCTGGGATGGCCGTGAACATGCCACTGCACTTCTGCTGGGGCAACAGAGTGAGACTCCAACTTAAAAAAAAAAAGATTTCATTTTAATATTGTCTTCATAATGATGTGAGGGCAGGAAACATACAGGTATCATGAGTGTCCATGTTCAAGAAGAAAGATTAATTTTTAAAAATACCTGGGATGCAATTATTTTTAAAAAGTTGGATTCCTAATTCATAACTCAAAATAAATCCAAGATGGAATAAAAGTTTTTAAAGCACAATGTCAGCAAACAACTATATAAACTTGGAAGTTGTAAAGGAAGACAAATTTGATTAGATAAAAAAATTGAAAAATTTCTATAAAGAAGCAAAATACCATAAGCAAGAATAAAATAGTTAAAAACATGGGAACATTTTGTGAAACATACGATAAAGGGTGAATTTCCTTAATTCACAAAGTCCTTTTGAAATTCAACTAGAGTATAATAGAAAGAAAAGTAACAGGTAAATCATAGAAAAGAAAATATGAATAGCAATACATATGCAAAATATGTTGAAATAAATAGAAAATAGAGATTGAGAAACTCCCTTGGAAAAATGCAAAATCTTTAACAATGCCTAATATTCAAGAAGATGTGGAGAAACAAGCACACACACATATATTTTTGTGAGTATGTAAATTGGTACTTTTTTGGGAGAACAATTTGGCAATTGATATCTGTGTATAAAAAACTAAAAACTCACAAATACTCTTATCAATTAATTCTACCTCTTTTTTGACAGGTATACTCAAAACCAGACATAGAAGTGCATATAAAAATGTTCATTGCAGAATAGAATAGAAAAAAAAATTTTTAACTAAATGCTCATCTTTGGAGGATTGGTTAAATAAATTAGGCAGCCTATTACCTGAAGCAAATAAACAACTACACTGTTGCCATTAAAGATATTAAGATATGTATTGACTTTAAAATATATTCTTAATATGTCTATGGAAAAAAATAGATTCATATACTTATAGTATGATTTAATCTCTGTGTAGAAAAACAGTGGACATCAATATTTGAATATACATAGAAGATATCTGAAAGGGCCAAACCAAACCAAAAGCTACCTCTGAAGTATGGTACTGATAGAAAAAAACAGAGGGACTTTTATTTTAAATTCATATTATTTTGTATCTTTTAAAAATCATGATTTATTCTTCACCCTCAAAGAAAAACTACCCTATATGAACAACAAAAAGCTAGCAACAACAAAACAAATTAGGTTATAAACTACTGCAGAGCAGGAATACTGTACTATTTATTCAACAAATTTTGGCTAGGCGTGGAGGCTCATGCCTATAATCTAGGCCCTTTGGGAGGCCAATGCAGGAGGATTGCTTGAGCCCAAAAGTTCAAGACCAGTCTGGGCAACATAGCAATACCTCATCTCTACAAAACAAAACAAAAAACCTAGCTGGGTGTGGTGGCACACACCTGTAGTCCCAGCTACTCAGGAGGCTGAGGCAGGAGGATCTCTTGAGCCCAGGAGGTCAAGGCTGTGGTGGGCCATGATTGTGCCACTGTTATTGCATTCTAGCCTGGGTGACAGAGTGAGACCTCCAACTCAAACAACAACAACAACAAAAACCCCAAAAATATGTTTTGAGTGATCACTAATCTCAGGAACCAATGCTGGGAATTTTACATAACAAAAAAGTGACCTATGGGCCCCATTGTCATAGAGTTCACTGCTTACTAGCTGCATATTCCTCTAATCAATACTAATATTATTAAGTGCAATAACAAGAAAGCCCTCCAGCGCTGTGGTGGCACAAAGGTTAAAGAGATAAACTCAGCCGGGCTCGGTGGCTCAGCCTGCAATCCCACACCTTTGGGAGGCTGAGGTGAGTGGATTGCCCGAACCCGCGGGTTCGAGACCTGCCTGGGCAACTTGGTGAGACCTCATCTCTACAATAAATCAAAACTAGCTGGGCGTGGTAGTGCGCACCTGTAGTTCCAGCTACTTGGAAGGATGAGGTGGAAGGATCGCCGGAGCCCAGCAGGTCGAGACCGCGGTGGCCGGGAGCGGCCACTGCTCTCCAGTCTGGGTGACAGAGTGAGACTCCAACTCAAACAAACAAACAAACAAACAAACAAACAAAAAAAAGAGATAAACTGCACTTGAGAAAACCAGGGTTTCACATAGAAAATGTTTGCCCTGAATCATAAAGGAAGAGTATCAAGTTCAAGGACTTGATGTTACCCAACTTAAACTCTAATAAGTTGCTCTAATAATGTTTCTTGGGTGCTGAAAAAAAAACGTAAGACTCCTGGGTCAGAAACAAAAGACTTCTCTACCCACTGCAGAGTAAGCAGCATAAGTATCACTATGTATATCACTTTCCCTTGTCTCCCAAGTTGGGCCATGGGGCAATAATGCCATGGACCCAGATGGGTTTACGTTGCAGCTGAGGAATGTTGAATTTGGAGACCTTGTTGTTTTATAACAAATAATAAGCAAGCCTGTTCGTTGCTCCAGAGGGAGACATTACCTCATCTCTAAAGGTTACACGCTGCAAACACAGCCCTGAAAAACGGCCCAGGTGAAAAGTGGTCAGGACCTTGCATTCTGGGCATAGCCAGCAAGATGCGCAGGAGTACAAGAAATGGATGGACAAGTATCTCCCAACCCAGAGTCAGCAGGAAAAAGTGAAGAGGTAGGTCATGTGAGACTGACCCTACAGGAGGAAGAGCAAATGTGAGGAAGCAGGCAGCATAGCAACAGATGGACTTGAGTAGGTAAGCAAGGTCCAAATTCTGACATTCTCAGAAGGCTCAGCTTTGCCTTATATAGGTTGGAACACCATTAAAGGTTTTTTGTTTTATTTGATTAAACTACACAAGACTGGTGTTTTTGTAGGTCAGAAACAGTTGAATAATGGTAATTTCATATCTCTCAACATGATAAATTTCTCGAATGCAGTGTGGAAGATGAATGAGGAAGGGGAGAGGGCAAGACTATTCATCTCTTTATCTCTGTGTTTAGCAGAGAGATGCCTGATGAATATTTTAGTGGCTCAGTAATGTCTACTGAATGAATGAATGAAAATAGAGGATTGCTTTCTAAAAATGGAGGATTGTTTTCTAGAAAAACAGGAATATCATGGAAAGGTTTCAATTTTCTTGAGGGCCATTGAGGCTAGGAAGATGGAAACCTGGAGTACACAGTTCATATTATTTCAAATTCATTAAATCATTCCATGAAATCTGTGTTACACTCTTAAAAACTGAGATACTACAGAATTTGTCAAGCATAGTGGCTAAGCTTGTGAATTCTGGGACAAAACTCTCTTAAATTTACATTTCAGTGACTTCTAGTGATATCTTTCAGGTCCCAATTTCTTCATCTGTAAAATGAGGATGACAATTTGCCCTCACCTTGAGGTTATGAATATTACATGAAATAGATTATGTAATGCAGTTAGAACAATATTTGGGATTATTAATGTACTGTTATTATCAGTGAAGATAGGCTGAGACTGATGCGAAACAGAGGTTGCCCCAAAGGTCTAGTGGAAGGCCTATGAAACTGAGGTCACAATTTTGAATTGCTCAGTGAGTGAGTGTAAGACAAATAATTAAGAGTTAGATTTTGTATATTTGTGTGCGGGTATTGAAGTAATTTGGTTCCCTAAGAGCAAGATGTGTCTCAGTTAGATGAAAGTGATGAGACCAGGAAGAATTAGCAAACAGAGAGGAAAGGAGATGAGTTTCAGCAGGGTTGCCAAACTGTGTGTGTGTACAGTTGACCCTGGAACAAAGCAGGGCTGAGGGGCGCTGCCGCCACAAGCTCTGTGCTGTCAAAAATTTTCATAAAACTTCTGGCTCCCCAAAAACTTAACTATTAATATCCTCCTATTGACTAGTAGATTTATGCCTTACATAAATCTTTGTTTTATATGTATTATGAAGTCTGACAATTCAGTTAGCTAACTCATCCTAGAAAAAGTGCTACATACCTCGTAGCTGAATATGGTCACCTTCAAAGTACTCCTCTTGGGAAGCTAGGCAACGATGCCAGCACCAAGGCAGCTATTTTGGAACTCTTTTTTCTGAAATGGCCATCAGATCTATCATTGTATTACCTTTGATGTCCTGAATGTCATCAAATGTCTTCCTTTCAATATTTCCTTTATCTTCAAATAAACAACAAATAATGATGACAGCTTTGAATGCCATTCAGAAAAATAGTTCCAAAATTGCTTTGATGGGTGGACTAGGTGCTGGTGTTGATGCATTGCTTCCCAAGGAGAGTGTTTTGAAGGTGCTCATAGTAATATTCAGCAATGAGGTAAGTAGCACTTTTTCTAGGATGGTTTGTGAACCTAATTGTCAGACCTTGTATATACTGCATTGTTATATCAAGTTAGAGAAAAAAATGTTATTAAGTGTATCTTAAGAAACAGGAAATATATTTACTGTTTATTAAGTGGAAATGGGTCATTTTAAAGGTCTTCATCCTCATGGTCTTCACACTGGGTAGGCTTAAGGAAGAGGAAGAGGAAGAGGAAGACTGGTCTTGCCGTCTCAGTGGTGGCAGAAGCAGAAACAAACCTACATGAGAGTAGACCCATGCAGTTTCAACCTTTGTTCAAGGATCAACAGTGCAGATTTCATCTGTTCCTGAGGTTTGTTTTGGTTCTTCCTGTCTGAAGGGGCTGGGTGGTCAGTAACTGCAGTTTGGCTATGTTTCCTCTGGGCTGTGCGGGTGAGTATTCCAAATGGAATAGCACTCATTTTTCACATTTCAGGGTCATGATCTAATTATGTTATTTTTCATGTTCAGAACAAAACGCCATTGATCTTTTAAGGTCAAACCTACTGAATCAAAGTGAACTAGAAGTTTAGTCATGTGCTGGGCTACCAATTTAGTTAATACAGGCTGCAGCGTTTTCTACTGCTGGAATTACATAGCAGGATCACTTAGGTAGCCCTCAGTCCATCAGATGGCACCTGATCCTTCACTTGGCTGTCTGTGGGATATTTGTTCTTTGCTGATTGATTCTATTCTCTCATTTTATAGTTTATTGTATAAAATTATTGCTTAATATTCACATTTGCCAGTGAGTTTCAGCACTTCAGACTATCCCCTGTCAACCCAACATATTTATTCAATTTTCCCCTTCCCAGGATGAATATTTGGTTATGTTTTGCTGCCCACAGAACTAACCCTTTTAGTTATTCCTTGATTCTCCCTGGTGATGGTTACCATACTTCCCAATTCGCTTCACATACTTCCCAGGATTCAGTTTAAACACATTTCTTTCTATGTATATAGCATTTTGTAAATACATACATTCTTAACTTGTGTCTTGGGAAGGGAAGCTAAGGGATAAAACCCACCCCTGCCAAAGTAAAGGCATTAACATATTTGATGGTTGTAGATGCTTTTTTGGTGCATTACACTTTGATGCATCAAAAGGAAAGGGCAGGAAATCATCACTCCTTGACTATAGATTCCTTTGCAACAAGATGAAAATGGAGGTCTTTGGGCTGAGTAAAAACAAAGACTATAACCTAAGGCAAGTCACGAAGAAGCAATTTCAGAGCCATAGAAATTCTAGCTGAGGCCAAATGAGATGATTTCTAAGGCTTAGCATTGTTACTGGCCTCTTGCAATGTTAATAGCATGCTTAGAAGCCAGTACCAAGAAAGGGGGTAATGTCACTTTAACCAAAGGAGTAAGGCTCACGGGCTTAGTGCTGGCCAAGTGTAAAGTAGAAAGCCTAGCAAAAAATAATTGAAGCCCCTGCGAAATATTTCAATTTTTTTATTGATTGAAGGCAATTATCCCTTAATTGCATATTTAAATGAGGTATTAGGAGGTTTAACTAAGCAATGCCTCTTAATTGCTGCTGCACACTAGGTGTCACAGATTGTGTTTATTTCATATGTTAATTAAAGAGAAAGGGGTATTTTATTTTATTGACTACAAGGTTCTCTAAGGCTGTGTTGTTTAGGACAAAGTACGTCTCAGGTGTTTATCGCATGCTGGGTATTAATATCATCATTAGTGAGAGGTTAAAGTTTTTTAATGAAGAGGTGCGTCTCCATTTTATGTGATTTCAGCCACCTAGGCATCTCTAAAATGGGGGAGGGAGAAAAGCCCCAAATCCCACAGAAACAATTATCTTTATGAAAGAAATATTGAGCCCCTTCCTCAATAATAATAAAGCAAAGTGCAAGTTCTGGCATAAACAGGAGAAACAACACCAAATTATTAAAGAATTAGGATTGTTCCATGAAGCCCTAATGGCCTGTGGGTGCTATGTGTGCGTATTATGAGCAGCAGTGGTCCGTGTACTAATTTGTAAGTTGCTGCATGATTCTGCGATAGTGAAGGGCATTACTGCATGTTAACAATGGAGTGGGTAGAGCTCTTTTATAAAAAACCCACGTTTCCCCTTGAAACAATATATGAGATTCTTGTCAAGGAAGGTGTTTGTAGGCCTGAGCGTTTGGATGAGGCTTAATATTCTATGGTCCTGAGTGGGACAGGGAGAAAGGACTAAACATCACTTTCTAGCTTGCTTTCCTTCTTCAAAGTATAATGCAATGATCATAATTTTAAAAAGTAAAGTTTTCATTTACAGCTGTCTTAAACTGGCTCATCTATCTCCTCAGAAGGTAAAGAGACTGTAGAGTATACCAAGTAGAAGTGGGTGGATGGAAGGGGCTGCAAGGAGCCCCCTTAAACTCTACAATCTGTTAAGATAAGAGCAAGAATACATAGCAAATAATAGCAAAGCAAAATCTAATTCAATGTATTATTTCCCTCTCTCAGAACAATAGATCCCAAAATGAATATTTCATATTTCTATGACCTATTCATGTATGGCCTATTCATGTATTAGTTCATCTGACAGATACTAATTGACTCTCTTCCTAGACGGTTGTCAAAATTGGGAGTATAATGATGGATAAGATACACAATGTCCTGCTTTTATAGAACTTACGGTTTAAGAAGATAGGATCATGAAACAGCCGCATAGATCTGTTGATTGTTCCCAACAGTGAAGGTCCACTGCAGGGTGCTATGAACCATCTAATGGAAAGGTTGACCTCAACTGGAGGGTTGGGTGGCTAAGAAGTGATACTCTTGTGTTTAGGTAGAGGCTTAAAGAACTTAGACTTGTGGGTGAGTTACTAGGACATTCTAACACCATTTTTGAACCAAGTTATTCCCTTTAAAAGTCCTCAACAGCAATTATACTATGTATTGAGTTTTATATAGATTTTAATGGTTTTCCTCAATCTGTAGTAATAACATAGTATACTTTATTGAGATGCTTCACTATCTAACTGAACCTAGAACTGATAAAGAATTAACTAGGCCAGGCGCAGTGGCCATTCGATGCCAGAGGACTGCCTGAGCCCAGGGGTTTGAGATCAGCCCAGGCAACTTGGAGAGACCTCATCTCCACAATAAATGAAAAAATTAGCTGGGCATGGTAGCACACGCCTGTAGTTCCAGCTCCTTGGAAGACTGAGGCAGAAGGATCACCGGAGCCCAGCAGGTTGACCCTGGGGTGGCTATGAGTGTGCCACTGCACTCCATCTTGGGTGACAGAGTGAGACTCTGACTCAAAAAAAAAAAAACCCACAAAAACTAGAAGCTATTTTCTACATTTTCCATAGGCTATAGATGTTGTTTATATCTTTCATAGTGTATGAGCAAGTAAGATTCAAGCAGTTGAAAAGGTTCAAGCAGTTGAACAGGGAAAATTCTGTAGCTGAAAACTCCTGTCTTGCCTTTAAGAAAAATTTTTGGACTGGTAAAATGCTTTGTGTTATGAAGGATAGTTCCAATTTACAGGCTCATGAGCTTATGAGTGGAATTTGCTTCAATTCTTATCTTTATGTTACAGCAATGGCACCCACATATGATAAGTCTTCACTGGCAGAATTTTGAAAAAGTAATTCCAATGCAGTGAATATGAAAAAGTCCTATCAAGGAAAAATATTTTTTCTTCCTTGGAATAGAAACCATTATTTAAGTTGTTAGCTGCCTCAAGGCTCTATTTATACAAAATCCATCCCTGCAGTCAAAACACATTCTTTTCTAAAGATTTCATATATATATATATTTGTGTGTGTATACTTGTGTGTATTTGTGTGTGTATGTGTAGATATGTATAGTTCTGTGACAGAGACTTTTGTTTCTCTAAATATTCATAAAGAGGAGATAATCATTTTACTTTGGCACAGGTCTTGGTGGGGCCATAGATTCTCAAATAAAAATAACTGTAATAATTTTTTGATTATTTTGAAGTGGAGAGTTTTGTACTCAAAGACTAATTTGGGGCTGAGCAGCTGGAAGAGGCTCAGTGCAGATTCTTATCCACAATAGAATGCTGTACATCCACAAAGGATATACCGAAGCCCAGAAGAAAACCACAGAGCATAATCTGGCAATCTCTTTTGCTTCTTAAAGGACAGGCGTAGCTGGTTTGGTTATTTATTTTTTTTAAAGACCAAGGTAGCAGGGAAAATAACTCTGGTAGGTCTCCCAGTTGAAAGGAACCATCTGTTAGGTGGTGAAAAACAATTCAATGATCAGTTTTCTGATTTCAGCTTTAGTCATAAATAGAGGTTTTGCTAACCGTATTCAATTTTAAGGAGGTCTTTACATAAAAAAACACAAATATTTAAATTTTACCAAATGTATAAAGAGATGTGATTTCCTTAGCATATTGCTGGAGTCTCTCTTGGGGCCTTGGAGGGCTATCTGTGGGGCTCTGAAGTTGAGCCTTGTTTCTTTCATTGTAGAACCACCCCTGTTCTGCTTATCTCTGGACACAAAAGTCGTCTCTGGTGATTAGTATTATAGATTTAAATTTTTAACAACCGAATTTTAGGAAAAGTTCCTTAGGGAAATACAATGAAGGTGGTGTGTGCTATAGGAAGTTAGAATGAAGCAACATGGAGCAGGAACCAAGTCTTGGAGAGTGACCTTTTAGTGTAAACTACAGAATTTACATTATAGCTCAGAATGTCGATACCATTAGTGATGTAACAGTTACTGATTCAAATCCAAATGATGAGCAAATCCTCCACTTCAAGATGTTCTTCAATAATAGATAGAGGGGAAAAAGCATATTTTGAATAAGTGTTGCTTTGTATATTTCATTTTGAAAGCATCTCAGATATTGCCCCCTGTCTTTTTTTTTTTTTTGGCAATTTTAGAAACTGAATAAACCTAAACTAAGCTTAAGTACAATTGGGTACACAAAATATGCTCTCAAGGATCTCCTTTTAGAGAGAATTGGAAACTGGTTCCTGGCTTGTCAGGGCAATGGAAGGAAGGTGACATATATAGGGGACAGAGCCAGTCACTAACCCACACACAGGCAACTTGGAAATTTTGGAGATTTTAATGTGTGTGGTCCCTGAAGTTGGTAAGCCTTATAGGACCCTAATTGTCAAACAATAGGGTCATGAAGTAATGAATAGGTAATCAACTTGCTTTATAATGTCAGAACTTCCATTCTTTTTTTTTGTTTTTTTTTGAGTTGGAGTCTCTGTCGCCCAGACTGGAGTGCAGTGGTCGCTCCCGGCCACCGCAGCCTCGACCTCCGGCAATCCTTCCACCTCAGACTTCTGAGTAGCCGGAATTACAGGCATGCGCTACCACACCCGGCTGATTTTTTTATTTATTGTAGAGATGAGGTCTTGCTGCCCAGGTGGGTCTCGAAACCGCGGGCTCAGGCAATCCACTCACTTCAGCCTCCCAAAGGTGCAGGATTATAGGCTGAGCCACCGAGCCCGGCTCAGAACTTCCATTCTTATGGGCAAGAATATCCCCTAAACCAAGAGATCAGTTTTCCATCTAAGACTGCAGGACCAAACGAATGAATGAAAGCATGCATTCATTCATCCCCAGGGAATACAATGGTGGACAAAAAAGATAAGTTTCCTACCTTTGTGAATCAAATATAAATGCTAATGAATATTGAGTTATAAACTGTGATAAATGCCACAAAGGAAGAGTGTCAAGTGCTATGAAATTATTTAGCAGGGAAACCTAGTTGAATCTGGGGGCTTTTAGGATTTTTGTGTTTGTGGTGGACCCTTTAAGTTCCATTTTTTAGTATCTTCCCCCCTGAGCCATCAAAAAAGGTATCAGATTAGAGATCCCCAAGGTCTTGCTCAATTTATGCCCTGAGAGCACAGGTACACTTAGAGACTTGAGCTAGAAATGTCCTGGGAATTGAGGCTTTTATAGAGATTCTGAGCAGTTTGAGGTTTAGCTACATCAGAACTACCGTAGGCTGGCTGTCTGGGAGCTTTGCAAGAGAAAGAAGATCGGCAGTTAGAGGAATTGACCCCAAGGGATGCGGCATTGTTCTGGAAGTCGGGTATTTCCAGTTGAAAACAGGTGTGTGTGGAAAATGCCAGTTAGAGAAATACACCTTCTCAATGCTTTCACTCCTCAGAAGAGTTTCAGCTTGCAACTGGGGCCACGATCTGGACAGTCTGAATGAATGAGGGTTTTTTGTTTGTTTGTTTGTTTTGTTTTGTTTTTCCTCTGTGGACATTAGCTCTCTGAAAGTAAGCTCTGAGAATTAGGAGTAGGAAAACCCTGGCCGCTGAAAGTGAATTGCTTTGGGGCCTTGAGCCTTTCACACTCATTTAAACGAGTTTCTTTCCCTTTTGAAGCTCTGTCATCCGCAGTGTGTTGACTTTTGTCCCCAGAGGGGCAAGATGGCGGCTAGCAGAGTTAAGTACCACTTCTCAGGCCAGGGCAGCAGGAGTCTGGTGGAAGGCATCTCATTGGACTATGTGCTCATTGAGGGCAGGGCTTTGAATGTCAGGTTCATTACAGTGTCCTCTGTTTCTTGCCTTAAGCAGTTCCTGGGACATGGTAGGTGCTTATTATCTATTTGCACAATAAATGACGTAATGAAAAAGTCTACTTTTTGGTTTGGTACTGCTTTCTTTTTGTCAAGTAATTGTCCAGACCTTGACTCTTTTCTCCTATATCTGCCTTCTTTCTGTCTTTCCACCAGGGAGCAGCCCCTGGCCAAGGCGGAGTTCCTCAGAATATGCACATTCACCTGTAAGAATCAGTGGGGTGCAGGTAATCGAGCAGAGTTGAGAACAATGTGGCAACACCTTTACTCAGTGTGATTGTAACCACTGTGTGGCAAGCCGAATAATTCGCTTGCTTGACTATAAAACCGTTTGCGGTACTGCCCCATGTTGCAGTTTCTTTCTTCACCGACCAGCTGCCATTGGTGCCTCTGGGAATATTCTTTCTTCATGGACCAACCGCCATTGGTGCCTCCTGTAAGTTCTAATAAACCAGTGTATTTCCCTGCTGGACCTCCAGGTGACTTATTTGGAAAATGTAAGGAGCTCTACACACAGGCCTTCTCAGATTTGGGGCTACCATGTTACACTTTTGAAGCAAACGTTTAGAACCCAAAGTCTGGCAAGCCCCTCCAGGCCAAGAGAAGAATAGTGATTCTCATGATGTTGTCAGTATCTAGCTCTGGGAGTCAATGCTTCCACTAGTCTTGTAATAGGAACATTATTGCCCCCTACACCAACCACTTCCTAAGGCTTTTTAAGATTGAAGAAAGTGTTATGTAAGCAAAGACAGGATTGGTATACATCAATAATTAACGATCATAATATGTTAAATTTCAATGAAAGATGAATGACAAATCAGACAAAATATAGCACTCCAAAGTATGCTCCACTGTAGGTGAAGTTGTGGTGAATAAGTTGGAATGTTAATCAAGCTAATTAATTAAATTAGCATTGGTGGCTAAGAACATAGGCCCAGTTTTAAGAGGCCAAATGATTCATAGAACCTTTTCGACGTTGCAGAGACCTGGATCCAAGAGTAGGGATTACGTTGCATATCCAGTTATATGTGATATTATATGTACGATCTAGTTATAATATATATATTTAATTGGTGGTTTCTAAATTTATAGTTTTGTTTTTAAATGGAATGATTACTTAGCTTTTACTTGTAACGCAAGCTAAAAAATGATTGTTAAGCATTTTATCGGAACACTGGAATGCTCTCCTGTGTGCAGATGAAATTGGCCATCTTTCGTATTTCATTCACTGAAAATAAACGTTAATATTTAATTCATATTAATAAATTATCTTATTAATGTTAATAACATAGCTGTTTAGTTTCTTAAAAGATGTTGAATAATTAAGGAAATGTAAATCAAAACCACAAAAAGATACCAGTCTACGCCCACCAGGATGACTAAAATCAAAAAGATAACAAGCATTGGTAAGGATATGGAGAAATTGGAGCCCTCGTGTTTTCCTGTCAGTGGGAATGTAAAATAGCACAGTCATTTTGGAAAACAGTTTGACATTTCTTTGAAATGTTAAAAAATACATTTACCATGGGACTCAGTAATTCTTCTCCTAGGCATATACCCAAGAGAAATGCAATCGTACATCCAAACAAAAGCTTGTGTATGAAAGTTCATAGCAATACTATTCACAACAGCCAAAAAATGGAAACAACTGATGAAAGGACAAATCAATTGTGGTATGTCCATACAATGTAATATTATTTATCCATAAGAAACAAAGAAGTATTGATGCATGTTCCACCATAGATAAACCTTGAAAACATTATGCTGAATAAAAAAAGCAATCAGAAAGGGCCACATAGTGTATAATCGTTAAATCTATAGAGACAGAAAGTAAATTAGTAGTTGCCAGAGGCTGGGGGTCAGGAGAAACAGGAAGGGACTTCTAGTGGGTTTCTACTTCAGGTGATAGAAGTGTTCTATCATTTGTTGGTGGTGATGATTGTATAACTCTGTGACTCTACCAAAAATCATTAAATTATGCACTTTCAAGAAATGAATGTTATGGTATGTGAACTACATCTCAGCAAAACAGCTATTGAAAAGATGCTAACAATCCTTAGCTATTTCTAGAATGTAATCGAGACTTAAGCTGGGAATACAAAAGTTTTGGGACTCTTCTCACGCTACTTTTTCATTTCTTCCCCAACACCCCATTCCTTAGCTCTGCTATTAATATTCTACAGTTGAGGGAGAGAGAGGATGAGGATGTTAAGAAAGGAGGAGAAAATATAGCATGGTTCTAGGTAATGTCTCAATGCTTCAGAGGAAAGTGACTGAAATTATAGTACAGCAATAAAAAATTCAAAACATGTTTCAACGGCATTCAAAACCTGAGTATGATGGCTTCCTTTGGCACGGAGAAATATATTATAATCCTTTTTAAAAATATATACAAAATAAAAAAATTAAGCTTTAGTAGTATTAACATAGCATGTTGTTGAACAACTTACATATAATTTATAAATAAACATACCTGTGTCAGAGGCCCATGCTTATAGAGTTTTGCCTTATAAATAAAAGTACACAATCAAAATAGCAAAAAGTTTGGAGACCTAGCTTAGCACATGGCACTGTGGGAAACGGTGGCCTTTCAAGATTAAGGGCAAAGAATGTGCAGTGGGACAACCCAAGTTCCAACCCAGCCTATGCTCTGTAACTTTACATCACTTGCTTACTGAAGTGTATCAGTCAATGTCTAGTCAGGAAAACACTAGGTAGTTCAACCAAGGAATGAAATGTGGGGAACTAGCAGGGACCAAGATCTACTGGGAGTGAGAACTCCAGAAAGGAGGGGCTGTCCAGCAAGAGCAGGAGCCATTGAGAAGCAGCCTCTTTGGGAGAAAGTGTGCTGCCAAGGGGAGGGAGAGGAAATACCCTGACTCCTCCCTTGCTGCTGTCCCACAGTGTGCTGTCAGTGTCTACCATTTGCTGACCCCATCCAGGATCCCCTGGCAGAGGAGGCTGGGAAGTTGAGCTTACTGACATTAGTCTCCCTGCAAAATAAAGCAGAGTGCATCCATGATCACATGAAATTTTCTCCTCTTTAAGAGAGGAATAATAAACAGTGTGGACCTCATAGGATTATGGTGGAGACTAAAGTGAGATTATGAAAAACCTGTGGTAAAGTCTGGCACACTGTGCTCAACAAGTATTAGCTGATATTTCACAGTGTGGACTTAAATAGGGACACTCAGCGTACAAGAAGTCAACATTTTTGATGTTCTAAAATATCCTTTGTTCATTATAAGAAATATTAGTGACAAATCAATCCAGAGTCCATACTACGGGCCGCCTTCCCTATCTGGCTCTTACACTCCAGGGGGCAGTATTCTTATGCCCTCATCATCTCAGTACTGGATACCAGACAACTGGAGACAGACCCTATACCCTGGAGCCACATAAAATTATTTAATCTAGCAGATCTTAAACCTGTCTAGTTTGTTTGCCCTGCCTCACTCATTCCTTCCCATAAAAACCATTATGAAGTTTTCTGCCTCTGCTTTTCCTGTGCCTCCTGACAGGCCCTGGTGTTTCCCTATGTGGCCCCACATAGCATGGTATACCCCATCTCCTCTTGGGACCTGGGAGTAACAAACTTTCTTCTCAATGGCAGTCATCTTTGAATCTGTTGTCCTCAACATACCTGAATAATAATAAAACCTAAATTTTAAAACAAGCAAAAGAAGTATCAGTGACATAATTAGACTAGAGGAATTCATTTATAATACTGATGTTGGAAGACAATTTAACACTGATATTGTAGGTTAACTGTGTAATCATGGAAAAACAGGATAACCAATACTTAGACAGGTAAGGAGAATAGTGCAGAGTGCAGACTGGGGGAGAGGGGGTGGGGTGGGGAAGGGACTAGGCGATCTGGATGACTGTCCTTGCTTGCTGGTGACTAGCTGTTTGTCCTTGGAGGAGGTTTCATCCATGAAATCAGCAACCTAGACTAGATCATCTCTAATTTTCTCCTGATGTTGCTATTCTCTGACTACTAGTCACCATAAAGGTATCTGGTATCAATAACTCAAAAAACAGCAGATGCTGGAGAGTATGGGGTGGGGAAGGGAACACGCCTACACTGTTGGTGGGAATGTGAACTAGTACAACCCCTGTGGAAAATAGTGTGATGATTTCTAAAGGATCTAAAAATCGACCTTCCATATGATCCAGCAATCCCCCTTCTGGGAATATATCCAGAGGAACTCAAATCATGCTATTATAAACAAGATACCTGCACACACATGTTTATTGCAACCTTACTCACAATATCAAAAACATGGAATCAACTGTGCTGACCATCAAAAGTGGACTGGATAAAGAAAATGTGGTATATTTGCATGATGGAATATTAAGCAGCCATAAAGAAAAACAAAATTATGAACTTTGCAGCAACCTGAATGGAATTGGAATCTATAATACTCAGTGGTTTATCACAGAAACAAAGATCTGAGTACCACATGTACTCACTCATAAGTGGACTTGAACATTTATCATAATACTGTAAGAAAAGGATTGGCAGTAGTGGGACACTGCCAGAGGATGGGGAGCACATAACATCAATAAGGGTACCCACACTTTATCTGTATGGTGACCACATATGTACCTAGCCCTGAAATGTACCCCACATTTTTTAAAAGGTATCTGGTGCTTGGAAAGTATTTTCAATGCACTTTCTCCTTCATTGCCTTACTTTATTCTTATAACACACTCATGCGAAGGGAACAGCAAGCACCACTCTTCATATGTTATGGATGGGGAACCTACTGGCTGGCAATAAGATGCAATTCATCCAAGATCACAAAGTAACTCAGAAGTAGAACTGTACACGAAGCCTCCTCCTATTCTAGCAACTGAGATGTTTGAATAGTCATCAGAGGCTGAAGAAGAATGAACCGTGCTCTAGTGGACCAAACTAATGGTCCATTCACATACTATGTAACAGCTCAGAATGTGGTGCTCTTGGAATCCAACATTCATGTGAACATTTAAGCATGATACTACAGTTACTTCGCCCATATTGAAGTGATACACTTTGCTACAGTTGTCACATGTGCTTCCCAGAAGGGATAGGGTGAATATGGAAATAAAACAAAGAATTCATTCCCGAGAAAGTCCCAATTTTGTGCAGAATGCAGAAGGTCATTATTAAATTCTTTAATGAGAAGGACACTAGCTACTTTCCTGGATTTTTCTTCTATTAATGTTTTTCATTCACTTAAGGGCAGATTTCATTGTAAAATTGTTCAGAATGACTTTCTTTTTCATGAAAATGATCAGAAAATGGACTTCTTTATACCTATATACAAGTCCAATACAGCACATGCAAGCAACCTAACATTAAAAGACAATACAATAGCATATCCATTTTATCAAACTTAAAGTAGTTAGAATCAATTTAATTCATGTCCAATCCAGTAAAAACAAATTGCTTATCCAATAGCAAATAATTTAGATTTTGAAGTGAAAAAGTCACCCTATCTATTAACTGCTTTCAGAATTGATGTTAATTATTATGATCATCAGCGAGGCATGATCAATGCACAGTGTTAATCCTCTGCAGTAGACCCCATGTGTGGGGCCCAGAACAAAAGCTTAGCCTCTGCTCTGCTAAGTGAAGCTCTTATTCACCAGGAACTTACTGAAGTCAAAACAGTTGAGCTATAGCTTACACCCTTGAACTTTCTTTTCAGGACAGTTCTTGTTAAAAGATAAACTAAGGCATATTAACATTTTAAAGAGTTTGTTTGAACAGAGAGTGTTCGATGAATCGGACAGCTGCAGACTGCAGGCAGTTGGGAACTCCACCGAAGGGGCACAAGGGGAAGGCTTTTATAGGGTGAACACAGAAGTAAAGCAAAGAATTCATTCCTGAGAAAGTCCCAAATTAGTGGCTAGTTGGTGGTGTCTGATTGGTCTAGAGGATGACTGTTGCACTGAGTTGGTTTTGGTTTGCTTATGTAGGAACCTGGGTCTCTGCAGTTGCCCCTGTCTAATGACCTCCCAAATAATTCTTTGTTTTCTTTAAGTGAGATAGGCTGTTTGCTTTACAGTAGCAAATTCAAAGAAAATAATCTTTCATATTTGTTGCTGGTGAATGCCGCTGACATTATTATATATTTTATACAATAAAATAATAATTACTTGATTCTTATTAAACATATTCAAGTCCTAATTGTATGTAAATGATCCTTTTATGCAAATATAAAAGAAACATCATCTTGATATTCCTAATAATCCCTTCTTTGGAAAGTCTCAATGTGTAATTTTTTTCCCCCTTTCTTCTTTTCCTTTTCTTTCCTTTTAATTTCCTTTCCTTTTCTTCTTCCTCATGCCAATTGCTCCATGAATTTCCCTTTTTCTTCTTTTCTGCTTTTTTCCTTTCCCTACAAACCCTGCAGTCAACTGTAATGTGTACCAATTGTTTCTTTTCTGGGTCTAGTTTTCTTCTTTTCGTATTCTGATTTCTTATTTTTCTTATTGCTAAACTGCAAGTTGGGAATGTGGTTGCTCAGGAATTCTTCATCCAATTGGGGATGTTTTGGAGGACTTGAGCCACTAAGTCCATGCTATAGTCAACACCATGGTCTTAGCTATTATATCCTGGTTGAAAGGGGGATGCTAGGTATACGAGGGGACAAGAGGTAGGAAAAACAATGTGGGAAAACAAACAGGAAGCGCAGCATGGCAGGCAAAAAAGGGCTAAGAAATGGATCCTGCCTTCTAGAAACTTATCTCTGGCCAGATACCACAGGAATAACAACTTGATGTCACACAAAAATGAGGAAAGAACAAATGTCTTAAAAGAAAAGGAAAAGCTGGCCTATTAAACCCAGCCTAAGCAGCTTCCATTCTTTTCACTGTCTCTCTCTCCAGCTTGGTTGAAATTTAGCCTATTCTAGTTTGTGGGAGCAAAATAAATCCTCACGTTTTGTTACTGCTGGATATTTTTTTTTCTTCTTGCTTTGTAGATGTTTCCTGGAGTAGAGAATATTCTTTGAGCCAAGAGTAGAAAAGACTTGACCTGTGATTTGGAAAAGAAATGCAGCTTCAAATACCATAATAATGTTAAAATTATGAATTATATTAGAAAAGGAGAGATACTGAAAACAAACCACATGTGTAGAAGCTGTCCTGAGGGTGAGACGCTCTCATAATGACTCTTAGGTGTAGGAGGTCTCGACTGATGGGGTCGATGTGAGCCCTGGGGATCCCCAGCCTGGGCTTGAGGATTCCTCCTCACTCCCAATACCACTCAAAAAGACACTGCAGTTGAGCTGGGACTTGGGAGCAGAGAAGATGCTAAATCTGAGAATGGAGCTTTTGACCTGGTCCAGACCTACATTTTTAGGACAAGTCTTTAATAATTATTTTTCAAGAGACCACCTTTAGAATGAACTCTCATGTATTTGTGCAGTCTTATGTCACAGTCTATGGCAGCCGGCCATTTTTCTTTATGACGATGGTTGGTGACTAGCTCTGGGAACAGCAGTTATGTGGAATGAGCTGGGAACAATACTTGCTCTGCACCGCCCTTGCATCCGTGTGCTTGAGTCAGATGGACTGTTTTCTCTCAGTTCCTCAGAGCCAGGAGCACGTGCTTCTGCAATGCAGCTGAGTCATCGTTTGGGTCTCTCCTCCAAGGGAATCTGCCCTTCTCTTATTAAACGGTCATACTTGTGACCTCGCTTTTTTCTTTATTCATTTTAAACTTTGTGTTATTGTTTGTTAATTTATTAATTGCTTCCCCCACTTCAGCTTCATTGTTATTAACTATTGTGCATTTTAATGGTATTTAGTTCCCTCATTGCTGGTATTTATTGCTTCTCTATCAATTCCCTATTCCCAGCTGTTGTTTCGAAATAGCATTATATATTATTATGTTTCTTCATTGCCTCTTCTCTGTCACAGCTGACTGCTTGTTTACCTCTCCCTCTGTGGACTTCCCTACTTCCTTCTCTCTTGGAGTTGCTCTGAATACCTCCTCGTACCTCCTTCTATTCACTGCCCTTCCAATAAAATGTACCCTATTCTTCAATTCCCCTCTCTCTTTCTCTAACAGTTTTCTTTGTGGCCTTGGGGGTGTTTATTCCCAAGGGCGCAGCCAGGGTCCCACTCCCTTCCCTCTCTGACCTTTCTGGTTCAATTCCAGTTTTCCTCCTCAACCTACTCATCCATGTCTAGTCTCCTAACACTCCCGATCCCAGGGCTGCCATTCCCGCACTCCTCTAGACTCAGATTTCTGCTCTGGTTTTCACCTCGCTGATTCCTGTCGCTTCCACATTTTCTGAACATACTGATCTTTAACAAGGTGAGTCGTCTAGCCTAGGCTTTTATTCTAAATACATGATATTCCTTCTCCCCAAACAAAATCTACCCTACATGTATCCTTTCCTATAGAATTGATGCATATTAATATTTATTGAGAATTTCCTGGACATCAGGCCTATGTTTAAGAAACTATTGTAAGAAACTGTACATAGTATCTCTTTTAATCTCAACAAGAGCAACAGCAGCTCTGTGAGGATGCTGTTGCTTCTACTTTACAGATGGATAACTAATGGGGTGTGTGTGTGAGGTGTTTGTCCTCTCTTAAATGTTAGTGAGTGGTGGGTTGAGATGTACATCACATCTGATTCCAGGACCCAAGCCCCCAGCCGCTGTGTTCTGCAATGCCACTGACAACAGACATCAGGACTGGGGGAAGGCGCCCTCCCCATTTCCTTGTCCTCCATCTTAAGCAGCTCCCCTTTTCTCATAAAAGAGTTTAACCCTCATTTTCTATAGCAATTTAGCTGGCATTTTCTCTCTCTGCACCACTTTGTCAAGACTTTTCCATCTGTTCTTTCCAGTCCGCGGGGAAGGGAACTGTCTGGCAGTAGACAATAGGTGCAGATGCAGGCAGGCAGGTGGGTAGGCAGGCGGCAGGTGGCCCAGGGAGTCTGTCACTAAGCAGAAGGATGCCACAGGACTGGTGATCAGGCAGATCTCCAAATGGACTCAGGGGCACAAGGACCCAGTCCCAAGGGACCAGGGGCAGCAGTTTGGGAACTAAAGCAAGAAGTCAGACAATAGAGAAAGTATTGATGTAGTTACTGGAAATGGGGCATATGGTGTCTCGTACATGAAGAATGAGACAAAGCTCAGGAAGTGGGACCAGTGTCCAAGGTCAGGGGCTGGCTTGAGGTAGAGCTAGTGCTTGGGCTTGGTCCCAGAGTTAGGGGCAAGTGAGACTCTACTGAAGGCTGTGATGTAGGTGTGATGTGATAAGGCCTGGGAGAGGGGTACCAGGAAGGGAGAAGTAGGTTTGGATATAAAAGATGTTATAAACGAAGTTGGACAGTAGGGGAGATTAAGAGTCATTCCCAGCGAATCCCTCTCAGATGGGGTTTATCCGAAGACCTGTTCAAATTGATGATTTGGATCAACCCATGTTCTTGTTTGTTAAGTACCTAGGTTGCTTCTAAAGAGTTGCATTGCATTGATGGATTACATATCAGTCGCTTTGATGCCTGCTTGCAAAAAATCATGTTTTCTCTTGATGTGGTAGGAATCATTTTCCAGTAGTAGTGAAAATTTACATTGAGCGCGTCTTATTTCTTATGATCCCCTTATGACCAAGTGATGGCTGGAGTGAGAGCTTTGGTCTGTGGCCATGA
Organism: Carlito syrichta; assembly: GCF_000164805.1. NCBI lineage: Eukaryota > Metazoa > Chordata > Mammalia > Primates > Tarsiidae > Carlito > Carlito syrichta. The sequence continues at coordinate 20,386 of NW_006999443.1, read as the reverse complement.
GATCAAAACCTTTTCTGATCCACCCACCTTGATGAGCTTATTTTCTACTCTGATTTGTCACAGTTACATTGTTTGTCTACATGATGAAAGTAAGCAGCAAATGTGCACAGAAATTGATTGCTGTTGGGCCCAACCTGTATCTCCGTTAATGGGTAGTGCAATCATCTTCTAAGTTGCTGCAGAGTTGGCACTCCCATACCAGGCTCTTAACTTACTCTCCATGCAGCCAGAAGCCTGGTATGGGAGTGCAAAGGGGATAGATTCTATAGTGCAAGTCCTGCTCCCACTCCTGTTCCAGGGTTTTCTGTGGGGTCAGACTTCCTCGTACCCTTTCTCCAAAGAGCACTCTCTCCAGTTATGAGCCATGAGCACTCAAATCCTTTATAGGATCCTGCTTTGACTGAAGATATACAGGTACAGGTAGTAGATGTGGTCTAGATGGGAGAGTTGCTCATTAACCTCTCTGGAGACCAGGCCATGTCTAAATTGGTGTCAAAGTCACACATACCTGATTTTAAGCCACTGTGGTTTGATCGAAGGCATCTATGAGTCTCTTCAGGAGCATGGGTGGAAATTCATCCACTCCTCATTCCATGAGATGAAGTGTTGAATAGTCTTAATAAGTGGTAAGAGGAGGGATTACCAGGAGGGCTAACAAGGAGAAGATAACAATGGCTACAATTATTGAGTACTGAGTGTGTGGTGGTCCCAGGCAGTGTACTATTCAATTCATCTTCATAATCCTTCTCCCTCTTAAAATAACCCTGCTGAGTGAGTGTGCAGGGGACTGCTGTCATCCACCCAGATGTTCTGCCTGCTTCTGCAGTCACAGGCCTGAGAAGGACTACATTTTGCACCCAGAGAAGGATTACATTTTGCAGCCCCTCCCAGCTGGGCGGGTCCCATTGCAAAACCCTTTTGTCTTTCTGCTGCTGCAGTGAAGCTTGAACCATGCAGACAAAGACAGTGCCCTAGGAAATCATGGAGAAATGTGTTGGGGAAAGCTCACTTTCTGAAAGAGTGGGGTAGCTGAGTGAGGATAAGGAGGACACTTCTATCTGGTTTGCACCATTGTGTTTTGAGGGCCTCTTTGTTACAGCAGCTTGTTCTTACTTTCTAACTAATGTATTAAATATATGATTAGCTCCGTTTCTCCACAACAATACTGACAGAACTGAGATTTAGACAAAGATATTTCTGCTGAAAGGTCATTTGAGAAGTAATTTGTCATTAGGTTTTAGTTCCCTGGAATGTGGAACCCAGAAAGGTGGTAATGATAAACCAAAAGCGAGAGAAAGGTAAAGTAGAGATGACATCACAGGGAGATCCTGGGAAGCTACGTGAGAGGGCCCTGGGATCCCGGTGCTGGGGGTACCCACAGTAAGTGCCAGGGGGTCACTCAGGGAGGGAAGGCTACTCTTGGATTTCTGTACAAAGTGTAGCTTATAAGAAACTCTAAGGCAAGCCTTCTCAAACTCTGTAGTGTAGACCTGTCCCGGGGATCTTGCCAAAATGCTAATTCGAATTCAGGAAATCTGGGCTGGTTGAGGTCCAAGAATCTCCATTTTTCCTGTACTCCCAGGTGGTGCTGATGCTGCTGGTCAGAGGACACACCTGAAGTAATAAGGGTCTGTGAGGCTTTCCATGTCAAGGAAAGCATCTTAGAGTTCAAAGTCCAATTCCCCAAGATCTCCTGTGATATATGTTATATATAATATGTGTATATATGTGTGAATATGTGTATATATGTATGGATATATGTGTGTATATTATATATATCTGTGCTGGGATCTCACTGTGTCACCTAGACTGGACTCAAGCGATCCTTCTGTTTCAGCCTCCTGAATAGCTGGGCTAAAGGTGTATGCCACCACGCCTGGCTACTTTTTTATTTTTTGTAGAGATGAGGTCTCACTATGTTGTCTAGGCTGGTCTCAATCGCCTGGACTCAAGCAATTCTCCTGCTTTGGCCTCCCAAAGTGCTGGGATTACAGGCATGAGACACTGTACCCAGCTGAGCTCCTGATATTTAAGGGAAAAAGCTCTGTATATTCATGCTCTAAATCACAAAACTACTATACCCAGAGTGCCTTTCATAGAAGTGTCTAGACCATAAGGACACCTGGCTTGTACCTTCTGTCCAATTTGAATCATTGACTCCATGCATTTTGCAGGTATGGTCTGCAGGTGATACAATTTTATAGTCATGAGATGCAGTGGTAAGCCATAGATCAAAATATTTTTCACTTGTTTGACTGTAATCTATGGGGAAGGGGTGAAATGGCCAATTGATTATAATGCAGAATATAAAAAGATCAAAGTCCTACAGCACACAGCCACGGTGCTGTCCGCAGAAAAGTAGCAGGAGCTCACGGGAAAATGTTCATGTAATATATGAGGCATTAAAAATTCTGTTACATTATTCTTGCCACCAAGATTGTAATGAAAATGGGAAACGGCACCAACTTAACCCATTCTCATTACAATCGTTAGATTGTAATCTCGTGTTCTCCTCTCAAGAGAATGCTAAATGAGATTTTAAACAAAAGAGAGGACAGAGAAGTATGGAGAATAAAGGAGCAAATAGAAATTGGAAAGTTAAAAAAAGTGATGCATGATAGACTTCCCTGTGTTCGTTTGAGGCTTTCTCTTTAGCAACAAGAATGTAGCACAGGGCATTACGAAGACCAATTGACGCCATGTAGAAAATCTGTAATACAACCCAAACACACTAACTTGTTAACATGACAGGGGAATTGTCAAGCACACATTTGACCTTACCCTTGGATAGCTTAGCCCACTTTAGACTGGAGGAAAAAATATGAAGTTGCAAAACAAACAAACAAACAAAACCCAGATACCCAAACCATGCAAAAAACTCTGAGGTGGAAGTCTGCACATAGTTCCATTTTACCACGGGCAGGCAATTAAGCATGATTGAGTCATATGAATACACTTACTTCGTTTGCTGTCATGTTGCATACTGGGAATGAAGGCTCTTTGATGGTAATATGTAAAAATGTATAAACTAGTATGAACTTATGTGGAGAAGACTATTAAAGATAGATCCCCCGGGATTTATAGAAAACCGTTGTGTACTGGCAGTCCTGGTGATGCTTTCAGAGAAAGCCATATGTACTAATCAACTCTGCAAACATTTATTGAACACTTATTAGGTCCAAAGTATTATGATGATTACTATGATTGGTCCAGTCCAAATTCATTTATTACTTAATGCAAAAAATTTTTACAGATTACCTACTGTGGGCTGGACATGGTAGCTGAAGCTGGTGAAAGTGTTGAATAAGAGATGAGATTCTTATTATGTCTATTGGGGGGAGGAGGCATCACACAAACAAACAAGTAAATACATGTATAGCTACAAATTGTTATAAGAGATGGCAATGGAAATAACAAAGTAATAAGAGACAAAGAGGGGAGTCTTAACTAGAACAGGTAGGAGGAAAAGGCCTCTCTAAGCCCCTTATTCCATTTTAAGTGGAGTAAGTCCTATAAAAACTGGGAACAAGAGTTCCTGGTAGAGATGAGAAACTGGTTGCTACTCTCCTTCAGTTTAGTGAGGGAAACAGATTGGTGTATTATTGAGTTCTCATCAGGGAAACTGAGCCCACTTCAGGTGTTTCAAAACAGAAAATTTAATATAAGTGCATTTCAATTATTTCACAAGTGTTGAAAACCTTTAGAGGCAATTGGGCATCAACCCCAACATTCACTGCCGTCATCTCTAGCGCTGGGGAATAACAGGGAGTCAGTGTTACCAGAGTCCAGGAACAGAGATGCTCATGGAAAGCTGGGACTACTGAGGGACAAGTTATCTAGTAGGAGTGTGAAGTCATGGGGAAGACTGGATCACCGCTGGCAATGCCACCTGAAAGCAGAGAGACAGAGAAGGGAGAGGGAAGGGGGGAAGGGAGAGTCAGGCGAGGGTGAGAGAGTGAATGTGGGGGAGAAAGGAGGGGACAGAGGGGAAGAGAGAGAGGAAGAGGGAGAGGGACAGGGACAGGGAGAGGGTGAAGAGGGGGAAGAGAGAGGGAGGAGAGGGAGAGGAAGAGGGAGATGGAGATAGATCATGGCATCTCTCTTCATTCTTCCCTTCAGTCTTGAGTGCCTTGTGCCTCCCATTCATTGGCCAAACCTTGCTGGCAGTCAGTTGGCAATGGAAACCCAACAAATGTAGTTTGTGGAGGGAGGAGAGGTGAAAAATTGATCAATATGTAAACCAATGTCTCATGCCATGAAAAAGAGTAAAGCAGGTACAAGAGAATGGAGCCTGGCATGGAGGGGGTGTGTGGTGATGCAGTGTATAGAAGAGTCCGAGAAGATGGCTCTGATCAGGTGACCACATGGAAGGGAAGACGTGCATGAAGTGGGGGGAGAGGCGACAGACCCTGTCTCTGGGAAAGTATTCGCTGCAGAGAGAAGCATGACCCTGAGGTGGAGCCTGCTGGGATGTTTGCGGAACAGCAGAGCTGCAGTGTGACTGGAACAGAGTGAACCATAGGAAAAGAGGGGGGATCCGAAAATCATGGGGAGGGGAGGACTTAGCAGATGGTGTGGGGAACTCTGAGCCAGGGTAATAATTTTGGTTTTTAACTGAGTGAGATGAGAAACCACTGGAAGTTTTTGAGGAGAGGAATGGCTTGAGCTGATTCAAGTGTTCAGAGGATTGGTCTGGCTGTGGTGTGGGAGAGAAAGGGAAAGTAGGGAGAACAATTAGGAGCAGTAGTGTGCTGGCAAATATTTAACAACTGGCTCTCCAAAGAAAAAACAATAAATGTATAATCACAAGATGTAAGAGATGGAAAATAACAGAGCAATAAGAGAAATCAAAGCAGGACAATCTAATGAGAAGGGGTAGGAGGGAAAGGCCTCTCTAAAGAAGTGACATTTAAGGGGAGACCTGAGTATGCCAGGTATGCATCAAAAGCCGTCAAGTCTGTTTCCCTGGGTTTGAGTAGAACTGTGTGTCAGCAAGTCCGGACGCTGGAGAAAATGGACTTAAGAAAAATAAACACACAGCCGCTAGGGAAAACATATTCTTCTGCTTCCTTTGGTAAGATTTTCCAGTGTTTACCAACCCATGGTCTCAGGGGATTTATCTTTACGTCGCACTTGAATCCACCCTCCTGTACTTGAAGCCTTTTCTTTTATTCTGAGTGGAGAATGAAGAGTCACTAAGCTCCAGATTTGGTCTCATTAAGATATCCGACTGCCGGCGCTTGGGACTGAACTCTGGTGTTGCTGAACTGCTCTCCGTGCTGTTAGTTCTTGATGACTGACACCTGATTCTGGTGAAGTTGGAGAGAATATCGACAAATGTGAATGATGTTGCAAGTCACCTGAGCTAGCTGTGACACTAGTCTGTTCGGAATTACTTATAGCCTCTGGACACCAGCACTAAATAAGATGCAGAATGAGCCACAAAGGGACTTGCCCTGAGGGTTTTGCAATTCCCACTGTCAAAGCCCAAGGATTCCTGAAGCGAGTGGAAGGAAATGAGAAGAAAAAGCAGCTGAAACAGTTCATTGAACCTGTTCTGAGTTTATATGTTGTGTTGTTTTGACAGCTTTTATAAGCACGCTGCATAGATATGGTAATAGAGAAACAAGATGGAAATTGAGCAGGCACGTAAATACAGAAAAATCACAAACACAATATACATGTAATTATATAATTATATCAAAGCAATATTGCATTTCAGAAACACCTTTGCTTTATTTGCTGCTTTTCAGGTAAAGAATTTGATTTTAATTGGGAGAAAGCTAACGAATAAATGTAGGAGGAAAATGTTAATGTTGAGAGCATGTGGTGGTAATTCATAAGAAGAGAAAAAAGAAATTACCAAAAGGTTTAGGCTAGTAATATAAATGTGTAGCCCTGATAATGCACACATGACTCTGGGCCAGGAGGGGAAAAAGGAATAGGAAAAGAGAACAACCTTGGGAGATGACCCAGGAGAAGTAGTGATACTTTGTAGTGCTAGATGGTTTTGCTGTAGGGATATTTTGTAGATGATGGTTGGTTTTTGTCCATTTCACAAGTTAAACTGTGAACTCATGGTCTAGGAATAATTTCACTCTATTTTTTTGGTCTGGTGTTATATGCATGTGGGGAGGTCGATATATATGTGTGTGTGTGTGGCTTTTTTTATGCTGATTCCCTACTAATTAAAACTGGAACAGAGGCTGCTCAAATACTCCAGAATAACTTTCTATATAATATAATATGTCCTACAGAAGAGAGAAGAAAAATGGGCTAATAGTCATCAAATTATACAAAAGACTCTTATGCAGACAGTGATGATTACATTTTATTATGTAAATATTTGTATTCATACCCACAAATAGTCTTATGGAAGATACATACAAAAAGAAAACAACCATTGTGCTACAAAAAAGTAGCTACAAAAAAGTATAGTGTAGTTACTATAGACTGAAGGCTATAGAAAATTCTTTGGGGATCTTCAGATATAATTTTAAAACTGAGACTAAAAATAAGACATATCTAGATGAGGACAGTATTTTACTACTTAGAGATGAATTTTTTTTTTTTACAACAAACCAGACTCTTCAGGTTCAATCAGAGTCATTTCTATGTCATCAGTACGTTTCTGCCTGAAAAACATGAAGCACTCATGTTATTTTTATAAACAAAGCGACTTTAAAAAAAAATGTAAATCTCCACTCTTATGCAGAGGAACTTCTCTCCATATGCCAAGCCTATTCTGGAGCCAGCATGGTTGGTGTTGGCATGTACCCTAATTATGCATCCCCTACTAACTTCTTTTTATCCTTTAGGTTTCAGATCAACTGTCACTTCCTCAGGGAAGCCTTTCCTTAATTAGATGCTCCCTACCCACATCCCGATTAGACTCGCTCAGAAAACCCTGCATATTGTTGTTATTATTTTTTAATAAATTGCAATTATATATGTATTTTTGTGTTCATTTGTTTATCATCTATCTCCGCCATACAGACTGTGAGCTCCATTAGGTCAGAGACCAAGTCTATTTTGTCCTTGCTGCATATTCCATACTTAAGAATGGGGCCTGACTCATAATAGGCACTCAATGAATATTTGTTAAATGCTTGAATATAATCAGTTTTCAAATTGCTAATGTTTTGTTAAATGTTAATGAGGATATTTGTTGTTCCAAGAAGGATCAAGTATGGAAGTATTGAATCAAGCTTATGCATTCCTTTATACATGGGAACAAGGACCCTCACATAATTTTCCAGCAAAATAAGACCTATAAAATCTCTTATTAATTTAAAATGGTTTAATCCAAGAGTTGGACTCAAGAGCAGTGTGAAGGCTGAACACATATCTTTAAGATAATAAAATTTTCCCAGATCAGTTTTCCTCTTTCCCTTTCTTTAGGTTTGGTTGGCTTAGACTGTGATATAACTGAAAAATTCAATCTGGCAGATCCAGTAATTAACAAGGTCTTTTTCCTACTCTGTATTTTCCATTCTTTTTATTGCCCAAGATATTTGTTACTTGTTCTTTTATTTGGGGAGCTCCAAATGGTCACTCTTACCAGCTACTGAAGATTAATTAATGTAGCCATTTTATTGCCCTATGGAGTCTTTGGTTCACTTTTCATTCTTCAAGGTCAATGAGTAGCACGTGGGTGTGGAATGTCCATAGCCTTGGTCAGTGGTTTTATCTCCCTTTGAGTTATTGAGGAATAGGAACCTCTTTGCTCTCAGGTGTATAGCAGATGCCTTTAGCTGAGGGTGTATAGCAGATGCCTTTGGGTCTAGAGCTGGATGAGAAACTCAGAGAGATATTGCAACTCTGAGGCCCAAGGCCAGTACTCCCTAAGGGGATTGAAGAAAAAGGAGGGGCCTAATAGAACTACCATATGGTTCAGCAGTTCCACTTCCAATTCTATATCCGGAGGAAATGAAACTGGAATCTCAAAGGGCTGTCTGAATTCCCAAATTCATTGCAATAGTATTCACAATAGCCAAGATTTGAAAACCAAACTAAATGTCTATCGCTGATGAATGGCTAAAGAAAATATGATATATATATATGAATATTATTACATATAATGAAATATTATTCAGTCTTACAAAAGGAAATCCTGCCATTTGTGACAACATGGATAGACCTGAAGAACATTATACTAAGTAGAATAAGTCAAATACAGAAATATATGATCTCACTTATATGTGGAATCTTTAAAAAATCTAATACATATAAGCAGAGAGTAGAATGGTGGCTGCCACAGTCTGGGAGAAGAAATGTGGAGTGATAGTCAAAGAGCTCAAAGTTTCAGTAATACAAGATGATGAAATTCTGGAGATCTGACATATAGTATGCTGACTGAATTGTATACTTGAAATCTGCAAAGAGTGTAGCTTTAAGCCTTCTTACCACAAAAAAAGAAAAAGGAAAACAAAGAAAATGGTAGCTATGTGAGGTGATGAATATGTCAATTAAATCGATTTTTGTAGTGTGTGTGTGTGTGTGTGTGTGTGTATGTGTGTGTGTGTGTGTGTGTGTGTGTGTGTGTATAAACATCAAGCTGTACAAGTCCAATAGATACAATTTCTATTTGTTAATTATACCTCAAAAAAGCTCAAAACAAGGAAGAGCATACTTTATACATTATGCTTCAAGTCTCCTTGGGTCTGAAAACAACCTATAAATCCTTTCATATTTTTCTGTGATCCTAATCGAAACAAATGACAAAACAAAATAAGGTGAGTGTTTGTGTGTTTGTGTGAGAGGTGGAAGGACAGAAGATTAGAGGTGAAGAGCTTTGTGGGGCACACAATATTATCTTAGACAACTTTATGAATGCACTTCCCCTTGGTCCTTATTATATGATAGGTGCTGTTAAATAAATTATTATTGAAAGAATAAGTGACAGTAAATCTATGATCATGAATGTCATAGATCCAAAAACACCAGGACAGGGAAAGATGTCACAAATAGTCTAAGCTGATTCTCACTCTGCTGAACAAAAAAGGTTTATTCTCAGAGAGATTAAATTACTTGGCCTTAGTCAAAAGAGACTTATGTGCCTAATTGGAATTAAATAGTAGAGTTATAATTTTTAAGGAGTGATATGATAAATCATTCAGAAAATTTGACCAAGATAGGCCAGAGGATTCTGACCAAATGAACTGTCTTCTTTTCAGCCTCTCTCTGCCCACATTTGTTCTGAATTATTTAGAAATTGTCTCAATATCTCTCTTCCATGTTTGCATAGATATATCCATAAAGAGTTATATAAGCAGTATTATTATCGTAATTATTGTTATCATTAGCTGCTTCATTTCTTATCATTTTCCTTGTGGTTCATCTGGTGTCTTCTGAGGGCTGTTAAAGAGCTTGAAAAAATAAGAATTGTAGTTGTAGATATTTATTTTCATTGTATTATTTAGAACTCTATCCTAGGGAATCGGCTAATTCCTAGTTGACTAATCCACAAAAACCTTAAATTCTCACCCTGCTCCTCTGTAAGCTTTAACAGCAGCAAGATGGAGTGAAGGCTCTTATTACTAAAACTTCATTACTCATACAAAATATTCGTGAGCACTCCTATGCTGTGGTGTATGATCATAAATAATTAAAGCAGAACTACACTTGTCAGAAGAACTGAAGCAAAGACATACTTCTTCTGTTTGCAGGCTCTGTATGGGCAATGACTTCCTCATTAACGCAGCAATTCGCTAAGGACTACCGTAGTTAATGGGAATTAGCAAAGTGCTGGCATGCCCATATTCATCTTTTGAGAGGCTATCCAGTATTCAAAGTGATAGGCCTGTTGAATGATCCTCATTGAAAACACTTTATTCCTAAGGCCTTTTTCAAAGTAGAACCTAAGGAGTCATTTTTCAAAGATGTCATACTATAAGACTTTCTATAGGGGCTAAACAACTTTAGAGTTTATTAATAGGGTTTTTGAGTCCAGGTTTTTTTCTGGATTCTTTGCCTTCTTTCTTACTCATGAAGAGTGGTGACCTTTATAAAATTACTTCAGGTTTGTGCTCTGTAGACCAAGACATTGCTTGTTGGTTCACATAATTGTACTCTGCTAAAAACTCAGCATATATTTATTCAATGTTTAATCAAACTAAAGAGAGTAGGTAAGTACTTGTGCCACAGGGGGGGAAAAATCAGTATTAAAAAGAAAAGCTGTTATAGCTCTCATTAGGTCAATTAAAGTGATGACCAATTTTTAAAAAATGAAGATAAATATTTGTTTATTCATTCATGTACTCAACAAATATTCATTGGGTATTTACCATGTGCCAGAACTGAGTAACTCAGTGTAGAAGACAGACCACCCTCTAGACAGACACCCTGCAGTTCCTACCCTCAGGGATTTACAGTCTACTAGGTACAAGTATTAACTTGAACTACAGGAAATTTTTGTATTTGATTGTTACTTACGACAAGGCAATTTTCATGTGTTTCAACCTAACCTAAAGGAGCACACAGGAAAAAACCTAATATAGTTTTGGGATCACACAATGGCTCCTCCAGGAAATGATGTTTAAGCGAGTAGGAGGAGGATGAGTAGGAACAAGCTAGATGAAGCAGGAAATGTCCCAGCCATGATAATAGGATATATTAGGGTTCAGAAGCACGTTAGAGCTTAATAGGGCTGGGGAGCTCCAGTCTGGAGTGCAAAAGGGAAGAGATAGGAGAGGAGTCTGGAGGGGTATGCAGAGACAGATAGTGGAAGGACAGGGACGTCAAAACCTTTGAACTGCTTCTAGGAGCCAGAGAACAGTTTTAAACAGACAAACAAACTGATCTGATTTGTGCAGCTGAAAATTATGCTGAAATATAAATAGGAAAGAGAAAGAGAGATGTCTGGAAGTGGATTGACTAAAAGGCTGGAAGATGATGCTGGCTTAGTCAAAACTGGTGGTGATGAGAATGGAGAGAAAAGAACATGCAGGACATAGAGTTTGCTGGACTTGGTGACTCAGTGACTGTGGAGAGTAAGAGAGTAAGAAGAAAATGCATGGTTTTCTGGCTTAATATTGGTGCCATATATTGAGATAGGGAACACTGAAGGAGGAACAGTTGGGGGTATCGTTGAGATGATGAAAGCAAATTTAAACACATTAAACTTTATTCAATTGTTAGGTGTTCCTGGGAGACATTTAAGTGGAAAAGTCTAATAGTCAGTTACATAGGTTTGGAGTTCAGGAAAAAAATTAAGATCCGGACTGGAGGTGAAGATTTAAGAGTCAGCTATAAGTAGATGGCAGTTGAAGCTAGGAGAGCCAATGAGACTTCCCAGGAGGTGTGTAAAGGAAGAAACAGATGGAGGTAGAATAGACTATAATGGGGTCCAGAGAGGAAGCAGAGAAACTGGGGTAAAACAGGGGCAGAAATATATATGGCATTGAAAAACAAGAGGAATGCAGTGATTTGAAAAGTAGTGAGTAGTCATTCATTTCTAACGTTGCTGAGGGGTTAAGAAAATAAAGACTGATAGGCAATTGCAAACTGTAGCAGTAGAATGACGTGAATGAAATGTGTGACTGACTTAGTACAAGAGATGTATTATAACTCAGTTTTGATTACAAGTTAACAAAAACACTATGGTAGACTTTAGTAATTTATTCAAATTAATTTTTTTTTCTATGTGGTGTCGACTAAACTTTAAGTACTAGATCTATAATTTGCTGAGTAACAATGAATCCGTGTAATGAGTAATTAATCACTGCATGTCTGGGTCGAAATCACTGTTGTCTTCAGTTTGGTAAGTCATAGATAGGATGACCATATGATGTCTGGGGTGATCCCATAATGCCTGTTATAGCATTACATTTGTTAACACTATTTCCTTTTACTCTCAAAAGTGTCCCAGTTTGGACAAGTACAGTGATTTTCCAAGCCATAGATATACTTTCCAAAAATTCAGCTCTCACTACTCAGGTAAGGTGTTCAACTCATACAAATCTGATTTTGATACATGATCCATAGCTAATTATAAGAAAATCATAGGAGACACATTAATAGATCTTTCTTTATGAAAACACAGAAGCAATATATAAAGGAAAATATTATTTTTTTCTGCTTTGAATGAATAATGTTCAATCAGGAATAATCAATATTTATTGAACACCTATTATGGGTAAGGCACCATGTTCAGGCTTCTTACTCATACTAGCACTTATTTTTAGTACTTTGATTGTCTATACTATTTTGTCCTGATTTTTATTGGCCTTTAATCTTATTTAGACTTTTCTCCTGTCCTCCTTTATTATAAATAGAGTCTCCCTTATATATGTGCACCAACATTCTATTTAGATTCCATTTATGTTACCTAGCAAAAGGCAGGTTGGTGTCAGGGTTATGATACATCATGATAAAGGTGTTAGAATCTATAAAATCTAGAAAGGAGAGAGCCTCTAGAACAGTTTACTTTTTTGGGGGGGGCAGCAAGTTGGAAGATAAGGAGTGGACCAATAAAATAGGTGAAGGAGCAAAGATGAAGTTGGTAGGGGCACAAGAAACTGAGGACAGATCTGTGATCCCCTTCATTGGTTCCCTCCCCATCCATCTGACCATAAAGGGTGATCAGATGCTGAGCCTCAAAGGTGATGGGGGCAGCTACTTCCCAAGTTCAGAAAGAACATTGAGAACCAAAGCTTCCAGTCTTGGTAAGACAAGAGTTTTGATATAATAATAGGTGGAAATGACCTTGGGCTAGACAAAGGGGAGGCTTTGTTGAAATAGAACCAAGGTGAAGACAAACAATCAGAAGGGTAAAAAAATGGAACTGTCAGGAGCAAGTCAACATGTCCCTGACCATAAAATGGGGAAACAGCCAAGGTCTGTCCAAACCTGGAAGGTCAAGGGCAGAGGTTTCAGACTTTCTGGATCATACCCCATCAGTAAAAGTGTTTGGTCATGCTTTGCTAATATATTCATATTTATCTGTTTATAAGTTATACATCTGTACAATTCATATTTATCTGTTTATAAGTTATACATCTGTATAACTTATAGATGTATAAGTTATACATCTATACAATCTGTACATCTGTAATGATATATAAAACAAAACATACATAAATATAGTCTTTTCCTTTAAAAAAGAGACACATGCTAAATACAAAAATAATTTCTAAAATTTTCCTTTTGCATCCCAGTGGAATTTCTTGGAGTCTACTAACCTAGGAGACACAGAGAGACTATGTCAGCAGAGGGCCAGGAAAGTACCCTGGCAGCCCTTGAGAATTTTGAGAAGAATCCCTATTGGGCTTGGTCCTTGAAAAGGGTGTTGCCATTTCGATTTCCAATTTCTGTTGATTTAGGGCTCAGAAGTTCTAACTGAATAGATGATTTTAACAGTTAATAATCTTTAGGAGTTAGCAAGGATGAGGAGAGCAATACTGTTAGTGGTGGGTGTTTGGATAGACATGGAAAGGAGGAATTTGGAGTGAGGTTTTAAAACTGATTCACTGGTAAGAGTGGTCCTTGAAATTTCCTCTCCAGTTGGAATGACACTTCACAAGTCTTTGCACCTGGTATGATGCATCTTCTCAAATACTAAACAGTCATGGACATCCATAGGTCCTAGAACACAGAGGTAGAACACAGACCAGAAAGAATCTAGGGAGCCTTGTGCTCTCATAAGAACGTGTGTCATGAACAAGCAAAATGTCTTCATTACCTCCTTGTTGGGGTGGATGATAAGAGGAGTGAGCCTTGCATATTCCTTTTATTTTTCTATGAAATAATAACAGATAAATAATCTCTAATACAGCTCAACAGGCATGAAATCACTGTTTTAACAGGCTTTGATTGGGATTTGCCTGAGATCAAATCGGTGCCATCTTATTGAACAAAGGAGCTAGGGCAACCAGATCCAAGTTTTCCAACTTTAGATTCCTGATTAATTTCCTTATGTTATTTTTAAAGAAGAAGCTACTTTAACTCCAGGATTGATGGGCTAGTTTTTCTTTCATAGTGTTGTTTGTTTTTTCACCTTTTGTCATCCTCTTGTCTTCAGTTCCTTTGATTATTTATTCAAGTGTATACTTTTTCATGTCGTTCACCTATTTATATACTTATTCACTCTATTCATTCACTCAACATTTATCGAACACCACTATGTTCTAGGACCTGGGGATGTCCACAACTGTTTATGGAGGTGAGAAGTTGTATCACCCTAGTTGTAAAGGCTTGTGAAGTATCCTTCCAACTGGAGAGAAATTTTCAAGGACCAACCTACTAGCCAACTTCAGTTTCTCCCTATTGGATTTTAAATTTCAAATTTACATAAAAGAAAATTTTCACCAAATTATTTAACTATTGTTCTCATGTTGGATCTTAAGTGCAAAGGGCTGAGTTGATCATTGGTCTATGCAAGAACCTTTTTTTCAGCTTATTTATTTTCGCCTTTATTTTTTCTCCCTGTTTTCATTGTCCTGCTCCCTTCACTATGCACACTCCCTCTAATAGGTTTTAAAAATGCAAATATGTAGAATATGTTGTGTGGATATGTGTATTTTAATGTGAATATATGTATTGTAAAATATGTTGTGCAGTATATGTTTTTTATGGCCTTAGATGGTATTATATTACAGACTTTACTCTTTTACCATTTTTTCATTCATTCTTTTGATGGTGTTGTTTTTTACATCTTTTCATCTTTCTGTTATATATACCTAGTTCATTGCTTCTAAAGGCTTCATAGAGTTCTGTGGTTGCAACCACTATATTTTGCTCATTTATTTCTTTAATGATATATACCACAAAAAACACTGTCATGAATATCCCTGTTCATGCAACTTTATAGACCTGTGTGTGAGTTTTGAATGGGATTGATGGGTCATAAGCATGTGTTACTTAATTTTTTTAAGCACTTTCAGATTATATCCAGAATACATGTGCTTATTTATATTCTTATCAATAGTGCATGAAGATTCCTGTTTCTCCACCTCTCTGATAATCTGATGGCTGAAAGAGGTAGCTAATATTTTAAATTCATATTTTTCTGATTATTGGTGAGTCTGTACATCTTTTTCTATACTTATGTAATGAATATCATGCGATGTATTGGCCAGATCCTCCTTCAAGAATGGATTTGTTCCTTTGGGAGCTGGGAATGCCTCAGCTGCCAGCCCTCTCCAGGAATTACCCTTGGGATGGGAGAGCAGCCTTGTCCAAGTTTGCTTTTCCAGAAACAGTCTACAGTCAATGACTAGATGATCTGGGCTATAGGCCCAGCGTCCCACCCAAACTTGAGACAACTCAGAAAGACCATCTCACCTACACAGTTCTATTAGGGTCAGATGAAGCCTTTGTTGAGACTGCATTGCAGCCCACCTTCTCCCTCTGGCCACTCCTGTCTTCCTTTTCTTTTACCTGTATTGATCTTGAGAATATTCTCTAATCAGCTTTCTTTATGCTAATCTCCATCTCAGAATCTGGCTTCTTGGGAACACAATCTGTAACAGTTGGTGTAAAGAGTGGGGTGGTTCGAGAAAAATAGAAATTAAGAAAAGATTCTAGAACTGGATCACCCTCTGGCCAGTTGTCATGGGACTCCAAACTGGTAGTAGATGGATCATGACTAGCCCCTGCAAAAGATAGCAGTGAAATTGTCAGAACTTTCATCAGTCATGAGCTGAAATAATGTACCAATGAAAGAAAATATACTAGTAGGTACAATGTATCCAACATTTTAAAAATATGTGGCGAACTGTAATCATAAAAACAATGAAATTAGATAGTTATTGCTAGAGGAAATCGATGGTTTAAAAAGTGATAATGAGTAGTGAAGGCTGATTAATCAACATCTAAAACTAGTTATGAAATCAAGAAGGCCTTCTTGGCTACTAGAAAGCAGAAGAACCAAAGCCTAGACCCAGATTCAAACATAAAAGTAGGAAAAAGCCAAAACAAGTTTTAATTCTCAACCTAGGCAGGTCTACTATGCCAAGGCTGGGACCCAAAGTGGGAAAGAGTAGAACCCTAAAGTATTTTGGTTGAGGCAGTTGAAGATCTTGAAGGAGCCCCACTCCTTTATGTAAGAGGCTAACATTTTCTCTAATTGGAGATGATGCAATGGCCTCTATCTTGCAAGTAGGCAGTTTCCTTATCAGGATTTCCCCCACCTTTCTTCCTGGCTACCAAACCAATGACTAGCAGACCAATGAAGTTGCGAAATAACCCAGCTGGGGAAATGTTGGATTTATGAAGAGAAAGAAGGAAGCATACCATGAAGGAGAGATGGAATCCAATAAACTTGTGACAATAAGACCTGAGATAATTCATAAAGGACTGGTTTCTGAAAATGCTGGATTGGAAAACAGAACACAAAATTGGATAAAGGAGACCTTATTAACATGGATGCACTCTCTTGAGGTTTGAAATTTAATACCTGGCCAAGAACCTGGGGGATGGTTCTAATACATTAATATGCCTCTTAGAAGCCTGGAGAAAACAATGGCCCACACTACATGACCTATAAATGCTAGAATTACCATGGAAGTCAGTGGAAGAAGACCAAAAGATTCAGAGAAGTAGGCAAGCTAGAGTAAATATTCTTTGAAGGATTTGAAACCCTAACTGATGATTATGTTCTATCGGAAAGTTCAGAGACTACTCTGTTTACCAAAGCAATAAGGAATGTACTGTTGAGAGGGTCACAAGAATGTCTGAGAAGCTCAGTGGTGGTGTCAACAGTTTTAAAGGGTGTGAGATTTTACCTGACTTGCAAGCCAGCAAGTTAGCCTAGCATTGTGCTGTGGATGCTTGCAGAGGATACAAGATTCTTGGGTCAAATAAAAGGTCTTTACTGTTTACAGTAATTACAGTAGTGAGAATATTAGCATTTGTACTAGCTTCCCAAGTTCCAGTTCTCTCCAGGCCATGCAAGGAGGATCAGGGGCACAAAGAGTGGGTTTCATTATGAAAGAGAAACCCTGAACTTAGGGTTCCTCTTTTTAATGGGCAATAAACCCGCCTGACTTTTGCCCTATAGATGTTACCTCTATCTTCCAAGGCTGTTTGCTATGCAAATACCCTTAAAAAGATAGTCTGGAACAAAGATAGTCAGTATCTCTGCTTACAAGATGTGCAGAAACTTGAGAGACCCATAGAACATTGTCACCCAAAAGTGGCTTTCTAGATTGTGACATTAATGACAGTAAGAGGTATCATTTGTGGTAGATTAAAATTGTCCTTAAATACTTTACTATTCTACTGATTAGCAAGTAGAGTCAAATTCTCTGTCTTTTGCATCTGGGCTGGCCTAAGTGATTTGCTTAACCATCAGAATATAAAGGAAATGAATTCTAAGACTTCTAAGCCTAAGTCATAAAAAATCTTGCAGATTTTTCTTGGTCCTTTCAGAAACTTGAGCTATCACGTAAGATGTCCAACTACCTTGACAAGAGAGATAACAACCTGAAACTATACAGAGATGGAAAAGGCCCATTCATCCCCACTGTAGTGATAGGCTTATTATGCATGAAGCCATCTTGGACCTTCCCCTAGACCTCTCTAGCAACCATTTGAATGACACAGTGACCCCAGATGATGCCAATTGTAACAGAAGAAATGCCCAGCTGAGCCCTGCCCAAATTCTTAACCCACAATATCATGAGACATAATAAAATGATTGTTGCTTTACTCCATTATGAACAAATAGATAACCAGAACACTATAGAACTAGGCTTCCTAATAATAATAAAGATGATAGGCTCTTAAAATAATAGAGGCGTGAGATATCTGAGTCAGAGACACTGAGATGGTTGCATTTAACTATCAGAAGCAAGTAAGGCATGGTTATTGCAATGAGGGACAGATTTGAATGGCAATCAGAGAACTACAATTTATAGGGAGCAATGGAGATTGTTCATTAACACCAGTGTCCCCAGGACAATCTATATGGAAAGTCAAAAGGGTACTGCTCGATCTATGCAGGCAAAAGAAATTCAGGATGATTGATTAGGAGACTAAGCCCAGTTGCCCAAATAAAAATCTTTTTGTCTAGTTTCTGAACCTGAAGTCCACTGACCTAGAAGAGAGGCTACCTTCCCAAGCTGAAGAACCCTGCCACACCATCACAGTATAGATGGTAATGATAACCTTAATATTTCCTTAAAGGGAGATGAAGAGTCACTATGGCCCCACTGTAGAGTGGGCACATGGGAACTAAGAAATGAAACTTTGACCCAGGCGAGGCTCACAGAAGGTCCAATGGGTCTATAAACCCACTCAGTGGTTTATAGACCACTGGTTTATAGACTCAGTGGTTTATAGATCCTAGAATGGATGTAACTTGGAGTTGGCAAAACTTTGTATTAGCTTCTTTTTCTGTGAGGTAAGAGCTGTCCTACTGAGATCAACCAACCTCTGAAACTATGACCACCCTACTAATATAGTAACAATAAAATTATGACCATGAGAGGTACAGGATAGCAGAAAATAGACACTTTTCAGAGGTGATCCTTAGCCTATTGCCATTTAATTCATAAGTCTGGCACCTACAAAAGCCAGTTGGAACCTAAGGAATGACATGAGGCTAGTTCAAATGCAAGCAAGTTTGTATGGCCCAATTGCATTTGCAGTGCCATATGTGGTATCTTTTCTAGAGCAGATTAAGATAACCTCAGGAATGATGTGGCCTTCAATCTGGTGGTACAGTCTTTGCATTCACTTGGAACAGAAAATAGTACTCATTTACAGTCTATAAATTATAAATATTAACAGCCCAGTCCTTTTTCATAACATAGTCTGAAGAGACTTGGACTGTCTAGATATCCTGTAGAACATCACACTTTCCCACTATATCAATGATATTATGCTAACCTGACTAAATGTAGCAAGAAGTAGCAAGAATGCTGAGAGCCATGGTAAGATATATGAACTTAAGAGGCTGTGAGATGAATACTGTGAAGATATTGGGACTAACCATATTAGTGAAATTTTAGGAATTCAGTGGTCTATACATACAATAACTTTCCATTTCAAAGTAACACCACCACTAATAAAAATTAGCTCCCTTTGGGTTTTGATGATGGAAGTAAACTATACATGAAGGACTGTCAGTTTTGCATGTGGCCTAGAACAGGAAGAAGCTCTGTAACATGTCAAGAATGCTGGGCTAGCATTCCTGCAAATAGGGATGTATGACTCAGCAGATTCTGTAATATCAGCGGTGTCTATGCTGGGAAAAAATGCTGTGTGGATTTTATGGCAAGTCCTGGAGTTCTGAAGTAAGGGCATGCCATCTATAGAGAATAAATGTATCCCATTCAAAAATTATCTCCTGGTCAGCTATGGACCCTAACAGAAATAAAGTACATGACCATGATTCATCAAATCATCATGTGGCCAGAACTTGCCATTATAAGATAAGTTCTGTCAGACCTACTAAGTCAAACAGTTGGACAAACCCAGCAAATATCCATTGCAAGATCGAAATGGTACATTTAGGATCCAGCACAAGTAGGATCAGTGGTCAAAAGTCAGTTGCACAGGCAGATGGCTCATACTGCCATGCCATCTACACTGTTACACTGGTGTCTCACCTTTGGCTCATATTCATGACCAAATGGGGGGATCCCAATATGACCAACTGATAGAGAAAGAAAAAGTTGAGCTTGGTTCACTGGTGGGTTGATTTGGTTATGTGTAATCTGGGGTGGCTTTAAAACATGTTTGAAAATTCTTCTGATGTTCTATGACATTTTTTTGACCCTCCCAAAACATAGTTTAATTCTCTTACTCTTGAATATGGACTGGTTTTAGTACCTCATCTCTAACCAATAGAATGAGGCAGAGCAACACAGCGATTTCTCAGGTAAGGTCATACAAGGTGCTATATTTCCCTCTTACCTCTTCCTTCTTCTTGAGATGGCTGCTCTTGGAACCAAGTCACCATGCTTTCAGAACACTAAATAGCCATATTAAAAGGTCATGTGTAGGTCTTTAAGCTATAGCAGCAGCTGAAGTCCCTGCGAGGAGCTAGCATCAGCAAGCAGACATGTGGGTAAGCATGCCTTCACATGATTCCACTCCCAGCTGTCAGCTGCCCCACCTGTTACATGGAGCAGAGGCAAGCTGTTCCCACCAAGTTCTTCCCAAAGTTAAGATATGTGAACAAACAAATGTTGTTTCAAGCCACTACATTTTAGGTTATGTAGCAATAGATAAAAGGGACAGAAGTTACAACACAGCCAATAACAGATGGCTTTAAGATGCAGTTATGAGGGAGAAATCCTATAAATGGGCTACATCTGAGGTGGTACATCTGATCATCTTTTTTTTTTTTTTAATAATTAATCAGTATTTTTTATTATGTTTTTGTGGGGTACAGTTAAGGGTTAGGTGTACAATTATGTTTCATTCAGACACCCTGTTG
>NW_006999442.1:0-719 GCF_000164805.1 Carlito syrichta | reverse complement strand
AAAAATATTTGAGAACCTATGTTCAAAAGAAAACTTTTATAGAATGTTCATACCATTTACTCGTGGTAGCCTCAAATTGTAACCAACTCAAATGTCTGCCAATGTAAAAAGAATAGCCAAAATCTGTGGTATATTTATGCGACAAAAATAGATACCTCACCAATAAAAATGAATGAACTAATGACACATGAAGCAACGTTGATGTATCATGGACAATTCTACATTTGTATTGTTGTGTTTATACAAGCATAAATAATGGTCAAAACTCATTAGCTGTATACCTACGACATTTGTATATTGATATATACACCTAAAAAAGAATCCCAGCTATAGACTATTTAAAGGACATAAACATTAAGTACTAGTCAAACAACTAAAACTATTTTAACCAAAACTAAAATATAATGCATATAAAACATGAATATATTGTTAGCTAGACTTCAGCCTTAATAGTTGAATACTTTAAATCAATTGCATTTAAACTGAATTTTTGTAAAGTGAGTTTTAAATTAAGTAATATTTCAAATATTAAAGGAAATTGTTATTTTAATAAATAGGATTATTTACTAAGAACTGAACTCTCTAAGTACAGGTGTAAAATATTGGCTTAGGGCAAGGCATACATGTGTTATTAGTAAAGCACAGATGATATGTAATATTGTAATCAATTTGTTTTTTGTTTTCACATCCCAGCTATACCGATAATTCTGGAACCTTAG
>NW_006999441.1:0-725 GCF_000164805.1 Carlito syrichta | reverse complement strand
TCTCTATTCTCTCTCTCTCTCTCTCTCTCTCTCTCTCTCTCTATCTCTCTCTCTCTCTCTCTCCATCATTTACTCTTAAATAAACTATATTTTCTACTCTAAAAAAAGTCACCATTGGTAGCACATTTCAGTGACAGAATAGGTCACAAAACTTGTGACTTGTGTGACATATTCAACTTGCTCAATGAACTCAATCTGTCATTTCAGAGGAGAATGACAACTGTGTTCAAATTGGCAGATAAAGTGGCTGCATTCAAAGTCACCCTGGAATTATGGGAGTGATGAATGAACACTGGGATTTTTGACATGCTTCAGATATTAACAGAGATTTTGAAAGAGACTGAGCCAGGGCCTTCTTTCTCCTTACTGTGCATAACCACTTATCTCAGCTTTCAAAAGAGTTTGAGCATTACTTCTCAAACATAAAAGACCCCTGACCTGGGAAGGAATGGATTCATAACCCATTTGTGAATAAGCGAGGTGAATCAACTTTGCCCGTGCTAAAAAAGGATCAACTGCTTAGATCACAAATGATGGTGGCCTTAAAAATAAGTTTGACTTGGGTTCAGTGGTTCACGCTTTGTAATCCCAGCATTTTGGGAGACGGAGGCAAGAGGATAACCTGAGCCTACGGATTTGAGACTAGCCTAAGCAGCTTGGTATGACCTCATCTCTACAATAAATCAAAAAACTAGCTGGGCATGGTGGTGCATGACTGGAATCCA
>NW_006999440.1:0-749 GCF_000164805.1 Carlito syrichta | reverse complement strand
ACTTACCTGAGGGGGCTTGCTGCTTGTGAGTGGCCGAGCCAGAATTGGGCACATTCCTGTTTAATTTTTATAAACTAAACTCTCTTCACTGAACCATGCTATATGAAAATTTGATACTCAGGTTGAATCAGCTCTAACAATTAAATAGTTTATTACAAAATCCTTTTTTCTCTTTTTCTAATTCTATTGAGTTGGAGTCTTACTCTGTTGCCCAGGCTGGAGTGCAGTGGCACACTCATGGCCACTGCTGAGCTCAGGAGCTCCTTCCTCCTCAACTTTCTAAGTAGCTGGAACTACAGACTCACGCTACCACACCCAGCTGATTTTTTGATTTACTGTAGAATGTGGGCTCAGGCAATCCTCTCACCTCAGCCTCCCAAAGTGCTGGGATTTTGGCTGTGCGACACCGTGCCCAGCCTCAAAATGTTCTTAATGTCATGCTTCTTTAGAGCTATGGTTATTGTCACCAATAAAAATACATTATGTGCTTAGTGTTGGAAAGTGGTATAGTATTTCTGACTTGGACAAGGTCCACAGATTGTTGTTGTGACAGTTGTGGTGGTAGTGCTATGTTGCTGGCAGCAAAAGTTAGCAAATACAGCACTTTTTTTAAATTCAGAAAATTTACATAATTCACAAATGTCATCTTTGTTCAGTGTTATAAATTAGCTTATTTTGGAATCTGGTGAGAAAGGGCATAGACCAGCTTTTTGTTCTGCTATTAATCTGAACATTTTTGTAGCAACTAG
>NW_006999439.1:0-746 GCF_000164805.1 Carlito syrichta | reverse complement strand
TTTCAGGATGTTTGGAATTTATGATACTGAATCAAGCTGTATGAGATCATATGAGACTGCTGATGTCTGAGCATCTGACTACAGAAATGGCAATTTTATGTGGTTCCACCAAATAGAAAAATAGCTAACATTGATTAATTGTTATGTTTCAAGCATTTATATACTTACTTTGCATGCTTTATTTTACTTAAGGCTCTCATTTCACAAAAAAAGATTAGCTTCCAGAGAAATTGAAATAAATTATCCATAATCAAATCACAATTTTTTTTTTTTTTTTTGAGTTGGAGTCTCACTCGGTCGCCCAGACTGGAGTGCAGTGGCTGCTCCCAGCCACTGCAGCCTCGACCTGCTGGGCTCCGGCCATCCTTCCGCTTCAGCCTTCCAAGTAGCCAGAATTACAGGCATGTACTACCACGCCTGGCTGATTTTTTGATTCATTGTAGAGATGAGGTCTCGCTGCCCAGGCGGGTCTCGAACCCTGGGGCTCAGGCAATCCACTCACCTCAGCCTCCCAAAGGCGCGGGATTACAGGCTAAGCCATTGAGCCCGGCTTCAAATCACTATTAAGTAGGGAAGCTGAGCTATAAACCAAGATCTGCCGAAAGTCCAAGCTGTCAAGGGTAGTATCTTACTTATTTTATTCTTATGACTTTTAGAATATCAATATTGAATACTCCTTTTCAGGGAAAACTATTATTAATTCAGATTAAAAGTGATAATTTCTTCACAGTTCATATACACAGTAC
>NW_006999438.1:0-822 GCF_000164805.1 Carlito syrichta | reverse complement strand
GAGGCTTTGCATCTGGAATCTCTTTCCTGTTCCACTGGCCTATGTGACTGTTTTTGTACCAATACCAGACTGTTTTGATTACTGTAGACTTATAGTAAAGTTTGAAGCCTGGAAGTGTGATACCTCCTGCTTTGTTTCTCTTGCTAAGGATTGTTTTGGCTATTCATGGTCATTTATGGTTCCATATGAATTTCTGTATTGTCATTCCCAAGCCTGAGTAGAATTATGTTAGTAACTTAATTGGCATTGCATTGAATCTGTAGATTGCCTTTGGTAAGATGGACATCTTAACAAGGTGATTCTTCCTATCCATAAGCATGGAATATTTTTCTACTTGTTTGTGTATTCTTGGACTTCCTTGAGCAGTGTTTTGTTGTTCTCATTGTAAAGGTCTTTCACTTCTCTGGTTACGATGATGCCAAGGTATTTCATTTTTTTGGTAGCTATTGTGAATGGAATTCTGCTTTTAATTTGGGTCTCTGCCTGCTTCTTATTGGTGTATAGGAATGCAACTGTCTTTTGCACATTTATTTTGCATACTAAGACTTTGCCAAAGTTCTTTATCAGTGCAAGCAGGTTTTTGACAGATTCTCTTGGATGTTCAAGGTATAGGATCATATCATCAGCAAAGAGGAATAACTTGACTTCCTTTTTTCCTATTTGGATACCCCTGATTTTATTCCCTTGTTTAATTGTCCTAGCTAGAGACTTCCAATTCAATACTGAACAAGAGGGATGAGCGTGGGCAACTTTGCCTTGTTCCAGTTTTCAGGGGAAATGTTTCCAACTTCGGTCCATTTAGCAATATGTTAGCTGTGGGTT
>NW_006999437.1:0-710 GCF_000164805.1 Carlito syrichta | reverse complement strand
AAGCCAGAAGACAGGAGTGCAGTTCCATAAAGTGAGATGATCAGATCCTTCACAGACTGGTCATTATTGTCAGTCTCTGCCTTTTGCTTTAAGGGCTCCGTAATGGAATGGTCAGGATTTAACTCTGGGTGTTTCTTTGCTGCCATGTAGCCCATGGAAACACAATCTTAATATAAAGACAGAGATTAAAGAAAAAGGTAGTTGGGGACCAAAGGGAGGCCCAAACTCCACCTGTACAATGTCCACCTGTATACCTATTCCTGAATTGTACCCCACCTCTTTAAAAAAAAAAGAAAGAAAAATGTTGGGGAATATATATCATACTAACAGTAATCAAAAGAAAGATGGAGTAGCGATATCAATTTCAGACAAAACATACTTTGGAACATAAATATTACCAGGGATAAAGACATTCATTATATAATGATAAAGACATCAATTTTCCAAAAGGATATGCAAATTTTTAATTTGTATTCACCTAAAAATCAGAAAGGTAAAGTTCGTGAAGCAAAAAGTGTTAAAGTTGCAAAGAGAAAAAAAACAGCACTATTACAGTTGGCAAATTTAATACCTTCTGTCAACAATTGACAGATCCAACAGGCAATAAATCAATCAGTACATTGTTTGTTTTTTGAGTCTGAGTGTCACTCTGTCGCCCAAACAAGTGCAGTGGCATGATTACAGCTGCCACAGCCTCGACCTGCTGGACT
>NW_006999436.1:0-659 GCF_000164805.1 Carlito syrichta | reverse complement strand
TCATTAAACTTGTTGAAGGAAATAGAAATCCATGAAAGATTAGGGAAAAGGGATCCACATGTCACTACTTCTAGAGATGTGTATGGATTAAATACTCCCCCAAATTTGATATCTCCAAGCATTTAGATACTCAAATTGATTTAATTGCCATCTCCACTATTCATAAGTAAACTATTTAATCAAATATAACTAGTTTTCTCTAAATTTCATATGACTGGAGCATATATAGATAACTCACTTAACTTGAGTGAACATTTCTTCATCTGAAATGTCTTCCCCACCATCTACATACCAGAAAAAATATTGAGCAAAATGCATACACTCCATGACACTTAAAGAAGCATAGATTTTTTTGGCTAGATAGTCAGCATTTCTTTCATCATTGAAGGTCCAGCTGCTTATAAAGCTCCTAAACCCTGTACACTCCCAAGTATCTGCAAAACACCCTGGATATTCAAACCCACTCTAGTTCAGGGGGCCAGCCCCTGAAGAGAGATTTAGGAGGTCTCTTAAGAGGTGTTGGCGACTCATAGGGATAGATATTAAAAGAAAGAAAGAGACTGGGGGAGAAAGAAAGAAGCTGGACTCTGTCTAGTACAGAAGCCATTTATTGGGGGTTTACAGTATGTATTTATCCCAAATTTTACATTGGCAGTCTG
>NW_006999435.1:2638-4172 GCF_000164805.1 Carlito syrichta | reverse complement strand
CCTTACACCTCAGCCCTAAATGGAAATTGTCCTAAATAAAAAATTGTCACAAAGGACTAAATTGTAAAATAATGGGCATAAGATTTAGTTCTAAATATGCCTGTTATTATCCATATGAATGGTAAAAATAAAAAATCAGATAATGTAATGTCCTTATAAAAAGTGCAGGAACAAAGGACTTCATGAACTTTTAGGAGGAGCGTAAGTTCCAATAGTCTATTTATGGAGGAGTCTACCAAGACTTAGAGAATTTAAGTATGCATAAGGCTAAAGTGACCATATAGCTTATCTTCAAAATTGAAATGCATTTTTAGAGGGAAAAGAACGTATAATTAAAAGACAGAAATAATTATTAGCTGACTGTGTACATATCCCCAAAATTTATATGTTGAAGTCCTAATCCCTACTGTAATGTATTTGAAAATGAGGTCTCTAAAGAAGAAATTGAGGTTAAATGAGGTCATACAGATGGAGTCCTGATTTAGTAGGATTAGTGTCCTCATAAGAAGAGACACAGGGAGACGGGGCAAGATGGCGATGGCATAGGTGAACTGGTGAGATTCTCTGAACGTGAGTTCCCAAAAAGGCTATCACTTCGCTACCCCCATCCCCCAGCCCACCACCAACCTCACTGGGGTCAGGCCCGGGAACTTCATTCCCACGAAAGGCCAGATATTGCGCCCCTCCCCCCACTGCTGCCGTTCTACTCGTCTGTGGAAGTCTCTGGTCCCAGCCCCCTCCAGATCCCTCCCCGGCTGCATTGTCTCCAGCCCGGGCACCCGGCATCAAGCCGCCGGTCACACAGGGAGGCTCTGGGCACCCGCCCCTCAGAGACGCTGGTTCCATTTCTGGCTGAAGTCCTCTGTAGGGTCCCAGAGTCACTCTCGCTGTTTGGAGCCTGCCCTTTGGAACTTTGGAGCTCTGGAACTCCAGGTCCACCCTGGCTGAGGCACTCAGCATGAGACCCCAAACCAGAGGACCCAGACAAGCGGAGAGAAAAACAGACCTGCTTAAACTGCCTTGCCATTCTCCAGGCAGAGACTTCCATTGCCCTGCCCACCTATCAACAAACTTTACCTCATTTCCTAAGGCCAAGTATTGCAGCGTGCGGGGAAGTTTTGGGTCCCTGCTCCCTCCAGCTCTCTCCCCCACCCGGCATCCGGCACCGCAGGTCGCACAGGGAGGCTCTGAGCACCCGCCCCTCAGAGACACCGGTTCCATTACTGGCTGAATACTCTGTAGGGTCCCAGCACCACTCTCATCATTTACAGCCTGCCCTTTGGAACTTTGGAGCTCTGGAACTCTGGGTCCACCCTGGCTGAGGAACTCAGCGTGAGACCCCAAGCCAGAGGACCCAGACAAGCGGAGAAAAATAGATCTGCTTAAACTGCCTTGCCATTCTCCAGGCAGAGACTTCCATTGCCCCGCCCACCTAGCAACAAACTTTACCTCAGCTCCTAAGGCACAGTGTGAAACAGGAGACAAAGCCCCACCCCTATGCTGCAAGGAAAAACAAAGGGAGAGGCTGGAATCG
>NW_006999435.1:0-688 GCF_000164805.1 Carlito syrichta | reverse complement strand
GAGTTCAGGGAAAAGAATAAAATATACACGAACCAACCCCAAAAGCAAAAGAAAGACAAAAAAAAAAAAAGAAAAAAGAAAAAACCAAGTGGAAGAACAATAACTCAATAAGAACTCCATGATTGGGATGAACTCTCACATTTCAATAATTAGTCTGAATGTGAATGGATTAAACGCACCACTGAAAAGACACAGAATGACAAAATGGATAAAATATCACCAGGCAACAATATACTGCCTTCAAGAGACCCATCTCACTAGAAAGGACATACACAGACTCAAAGTAAGAGGATGGGAAACAAATTTTCAGGCGAATGGAACACAAAAGAAAGGAAGAGTCGCGAGCCTAATTTCAGACAAAATACCATTTAAGCTATCAAAAATTTAAAAAGATACAGAGGGCCACTACATAATGATAAAAGGTTTACTCCATCAACAAGAAATATTTATCCTAAACATATATGCACCCAACATAGGCGCACCAACATTCATAAAGCAAATTTTAGGAAAACTAAAGAAAGACATTGACTCTAACACCATAATAACTGGGGACTTTAATACACCACTCACAACCTTAGACAGATCATCAGGACAAAAAATCAGCAAGGAGATCCGGAACCTCAATGAGACTCTGGATCAAATGGACTTAATTGATACCTATAGAACACTCCATCCAAAGACCACGAAT
>NW_006999434.1:0-656 GCF_000164805.1 Carlito syrichta | reverse complement strand
TAATGAACATAGAAATCAATGACTTTTGGTTGATGAATGATGAGAACTGGCTAATTCTGAGGACCGGAACTGTTTCTTAGCGACTGTCATGTTCTGTATTTCTTGATGTAAATAAGTTGGGTCTATAGTCAAGTCTGAATGATTCCAACTTCCAAGGATATGATTTCTTATTTTGTCCGTAATGTGGACAAACTTATTTACCTCTAAAGGAGTGAGGTAAATCCATTTAAACTCAGAGTGACACCGGAGAGCCAATTTTATCTTTAAAGTCACAAGCTCTTGTCCTACTGCTAAAACTCCCTCCTCCAAAGCATTAACTCTACTTTTTAACTTTTGATCTATAATCTTCTGAGTAGCTAATGCAATAGAAACATTCCTAGATTACTGATCAGCAAAGGTTGCTGTGTGGACTTCCTTAGATAGAGCTAGTGCTGAAACTGTTACTGAAGTAGCAATAGTTATCAAAGCTGTAATTTCTAAAATTAAAGAAGACAAAAATCTTTTCTGTCTTTCCAAAAGAGAACTAACCTCATGCAGTGTCTGCAAACAATATTCATCATACCAACGAGATGACAAGTGTACAGGAATCATCAAATAAGGTGACTGCTTAAGAATAACAAAACCTTCATAAAAGGCATTAGTTAAACAATTAGTTA
>NW_006999433.1:0-834 GCF_000164805.1 Carlito syrichta | reverse complement strand
TTCTTAACTAGCTGAATTAACCAGCTAACCAGCTGGCTAGCCAACTGCCTTAACTACCTCACTATCTTGCAAGCCAGCTGAGGTAATATGCTGAATTAACTAGCTAGCTACTAGCTAGACAGCTGACTTAAATAGTTAGCTAACTAGCTCACTGCTTCACTAGCCAGCTGACTTAAAAAGTTAGCTAACTAGCTAGCTACCTAGCTAACAAGCTTACTTAAATTGTTAACTGCCTAGCTAACTAGCTGACTTAAGATGCTAGCTAACTAATTAGCTTACACGTTATCTAACGTGCTATCTAGCTGACTTAGTCATCTGACTTAACTCATCAGCTAATGAGATTCCTAGGTGGCTCAAGCAGCTGACTTAACTCATAAGCTAACTAGCTAGCTATCTGATTCATCTAGCTGACTTAACTCTTTAGCTAACTAGCTAGCTAGCCTACTCAGCCAGCTTACTCAACTCCTTTGCTAACTAGCTAGCAAGCTGACCCAACCAGAGGACTTAACCAGTTAGTTAACTAGTTAATTACCTGACTCAACCTGCTGACATAATACATTAGCTGACTAGCTAGCTAGCTGTCTTAACCAGCTGACTTAATTAGAAAGCTGATTTAACTAACTGAATTAGGTAGGTGATTTAACTACTTAGGTAGCTGACTTAGCTGGCTGACTTAACTACTGAGCTAGTTGACTTAACAACCTGAAATAATTAGCTAACATTTTAATTAGCTGAATAACTTGCCGATTTAACTAATTAGGTAATTAGTTAGTTTACAGACTTAAGTACTGACTTAAATAGTTAGCTAACTACTGAGCTTGGTGACTTAGCTAG
>NW_006999432.1:0-759 GCF_000164805.1 Carlito syrichta | reverse complement strand
CACTTTCAACATATCATAAAAATAGGAGCAGTAAGACTCCTCAGACCTTGTGGGGATTCCAATCTGGATGAAATTTAATCTTAGGCCAGTGGTGTATGAACAGAAGAACATTAAGATAAAGAGTCAAGTGTGTTCTCGTCATTTAACCTAGCTTTTCATGGTGAGTTTTTTTTAAAGCAACACACTGTTATTTATAAAACTAAAGAATTAAAACTTGCTCAACAACAACAAAATAAAATTGGAAAAAACAGCAGAATACAAAGCAAAACAATCTCTCTAGGGAAATCTTTGTAGGAGGGCTCATCCCTAATATAAGGCTGTTGTTACATCTCCTAGATACCTTTCAGCGAAGGGAGTACAGTGTGGAGGCAGAAGCAGTGGTAGAAGGGAGGAACTCCATTCTTGACTCTTGGATGTGTAGGGGTAACTCTAGGGTTTTTGTTGTCTTTGAATAGAGGTTATTAAGTTTTGTTTCCATGGTCTAGGAAGAGCTGTGGGTCCAGAGAGGAAGAGAAAATATATTCTATTTCTCATTTCCTTTCTATCTTGGCAGAATGACCAGGCAACAAGTCAGCAGTATATTAGGTTTCCAAAAGTCAGTGTCATGTAGAACACTGACTGGGTCAGACTTAGGTCTGGACAACCAATAAGTACTATGAATCTCTTGGAGGATATAGGCTTATTTTTGAAGATTGTAATATGATATAATATAATATACTCTATGAAAGATATTTTTTAACCTAAAAGCAAAAAATATAC
>NW_006999431.1:0-1496 GCF_000164805.1 Carlito syrichta | reverse complement strand
CTCTCTATTTGTTGGCACACTCGTTTGTTTCCCCCCCTTACTCCTCTATCTCTCCACTCCTCTCTTCAACCCACTATCTGCTCTACTCTCTCCCCTCTGCTAACCACATTTTATTTCAGGGAGTAAACCTACAGCCCCACTGCACGGACAGATTCCAGGGCAGTGGGAAGTGGGTTCCACATTATCCACACTCCTGTCAGCGAATACCAGGACCTGCAGACAGATTTTGAATCACAGCTCTCCCCTTAAATACATCTCAAAACTGCAAAAAGGACCACCTCCAACCTACAGTGCAACTTCAGAATTGAAGAAAGTAAGAGGACATACATAAAGAATAGGAGATTGAACAAACAGAAGTAAAACCAATCCCTTTACCCCTGAATAACAAAATTAAAGAAGATGGTGATGTGGCGGGAAGGAAAAAGTAGGGAGGGGGAAAAACCGCACAAATGAAGAAAAACCAAAAGAAGAATATAGGTCTTACATGGACCCCTGGGAAATCAGACACTGAGAAACAGATTCTGGAACACAAACAATGAAGAGTCCCCAGAATGACTGGTTACATGCAACAAACCCAGACATCAAGACATTAATGGAGAGAATTAAAAAAATTGAGGAGAGACAAGAGGAAAATAGGAAGGAGCTGATGTCAGAAAATGACAGCAGTAAAGAATACTGTGATGGAAATGAAAAACAGACTAATAAACATGGAAAGCAGAATCAGCCAAGCCGAAGAAAGAATCTCAGAGCTCGAACCAGACACAGAACTAACCCAACTGTCAAAGCATAGAAAAGAAGCTCAAAAAGACAGAACAAAACCTGCAAGAGATGAATGATCACTTCAAGAGACCAAACATAAGAATAATTGGGCTTCTGAGGCAGAAAGAGAAACTGAAGCCACACTGGAACAAACATTTCATGAAATCATCCAAGAAAACTTCCCTCATCTCATTAAGGATGAAAAAATTCAACACAAGAGATTCAAAGAACCCCTGCAAGACAACAAACGAGAAGACCAACTCCCAGACATATAATAATTCGCCTAAACAAAGTAGCTATGAAAGGAAAATTCCTAAAGGCAGCAAGAGAAAAAGGCCAGACTACCTACCAGGAAAACCAATTAGAATAGCAGCAGATTTATCCACAGAAACACTTCAGGCCAGAAGAGCCTGGAGCCCTATATTCAAAGTTCTAAAAGAGAAACAATTTCAACCAAGAATAACCTACCCAGCCAAACTAAGCTTCATTAGTGAGGGAGAATTGAAATCTTTTCCAGACATCCAATCCCTAAGAACCTACACTGCCACCAGACCACCTCTACAAGAAACACTTAAGAAAGTACTGAACACAGAAGAAAAAGAAAAAAGAGCAACAGCATTCTTCACAAGAGTACAGGCAAAAGATTAAAAACACACATGAACTAACTCCAAAACCCAAAGAAAGACAACAAATAAACAGGATCAACTCTGTAAGAACCTTATGACAGGGATCAACTC
>NW_006999430.1:0-670 GCF_000164805.1 Carlito syrichta | reverse complement strand
AAAGATAAAAACACACATGAACCAACTCCAAAAACCCAAAGAAAGACAACAAATAAACAGGATCAACTCTGTAAGAACTTTATGACAGGGATCAACTCTTGCATTTCAATTATTAACCTAAATGTGAATGGACTAAATGCACCACTGAAAAGACATAGAATGCTAAAATGGATAAAATATCATCAGGCAACAATCTATTGCCTTCAAGAGACTCACCTCACTAGAAAGGACACCCACAGACTCAAAGTAAGAGGATGGGAAACAAACTTTCAGGTGAACGGAATACAAAAGAAAGGAGGAGTAGCGATCTTAATTTTAGACAAAATACCCTTCAAGCTATTAAAAATCAAAAAAGATACAGAAGGCCACTACATAATGATAAAAGGCTCAATCCATCAACAAGAAATATCTATCCTAAACATATATGCACCCAACATAGGTGCGCCAACTTTCATAAAGCAACTTCTTGGAAAACTAAAGAAAGATATTGACTCTACCACTATCATAACTGGGGACTTTAATACCCCACTCACAACCCTAGACAGATCATCAGGACAAAAAATCAGCAAGGAGATCCGGAACCTCAATGTGACTTTGGACCAAATGGACTTAATTGATACCTACAGAACACTCCATCCAAAGACCACAGAATACACATTCTACTCATCAG
>NW_006999429.1:3034-5334 GCF_000164805.1 Carlito syrichta | reverse complement strand
TTCCAGACATCAAAACTGTCTATAAGGCTACAGTAATCAAGACAGTGGTGATAGTGCCATGAGGACAGAAAAATTGAACAATAGAACAGAAAAGAAAATTTTAAAATAAAACAAATGTAATCAGAATTGTGACAAATGCACCACTGTAATTCATTAAGAAGAAAATTGTCTCTTCAGTAAACTATGTTGGATCAGTTTAGTACCTGTAAGGAAAAAAATGTTCTCTTAATTCATAACATATAAAAATATTAATTAAAAATTATTAATTAAAATATTAAATATTTAAATATTAATTTAAAATGTCATGTCTAATGCTGCTTTAAGCATAAGAGTGCGAGGAGTTTCACTGATGTGCTTCTTTATAAAATTGATTTAAATTATTTAAAACATCCTAAAAGACAAAGAGCAAATTAAAATACAAAACAAAACAAAGCTATTCAAGATAATCTTTGAAAATTCAGTAAGAAAGGCAGGATCCTGTGGTATTTAAATGAAGACTTCACTCTTCCTCCTACCTCCCAGCTCAGCAACATGGAGACTTCACTTTAGACCACTGCATCCAAGGAACGAGAGCTCCTCTCCTCACCAGTTTCCCATCAAAGAACTTTTTTCCTGGGAAGAGCAGGATATCTGTTCTTTGTATTCTACCTCCAGTTACCTATTGCTAAGGCTAAGCTCTGAGTGAGTGCAGTTGGGAAGTGGGAATTCCTTCTTTTGCACAATCACCACTTGGGGAATTGAGGCACTACTTTGTGTGTGGCAGATTGAAAATATGGGGGCCTGATAGGTGTTTTTATGTTAGAAGAACATACCAAGAAGACCTTAGGCTACTGCCTCCCACCTCCACTGAGCACTCAACATCAAGAGCACAGATTTTACTAGGAGAGAAGGTTGCCACTGTCCCTACTTCCAGCTCCTTTGTCCTGGCTCAGAAATTTTTCCTGTGGGGAGGAGCAGACTGTGGTGAAAGGCAATTGGAAGGAGAATCAAGATAAAGGCTAAATTGTAAGCAAGATAGCTTGTGGGAAAGGATAGAGTATAAGAAAGCTGAGAGGAGCTCTCCTGGGGTCAGAACAAATATTAAATACTAACCCTAGAAAATATTCCTTCAAAGAAGTCAACATTGATTGGATTAGATTATGGAACAATTTATGTCCCAGGACACTGTTGAAAACAATAGAGCAATCAGTTGGCAATTAGTGGCATTTAACAGCTGAGTTTGATCAGAGAAAAAGAATAGAACCCTATCAAAATTGCTGTCATCCCAAGCTATGGGCATACCCAAAGTTGAACCTCCTGAGAAGAAACTTCAGGCTCTACACTGTGTATGAAGGTGGGGAGTCAGAAGGAAAATACATTTTATTAAAATAATCCAGTTAGTCAATAAATAAGTTGTCGGTGACCAGCACTGACCAAGGGTGGGTTAGGACCTGCACCAGAGAATCTGGACAGCGAGAAGAGACCCCTCGGAGGCAGTTCTTCTGGGAACAGTCTGATCAGGACTGAAGCCAAAGTTTATTCGGACTCCTTCCAAACTTATATACCATTTTTCTATACCCTCCAGCAGTATGATAATCACTCACGGGGGGCGTACAAGTTCCGTGCTTTACAAACTATGCATCACAAGACCACCACGAGATCTGCAATTTCCAAGCAAACAATTTGAATTCCATGATGCCTGCCATGCTTACATTAAGGTCACAGGTGCACAATTTCAATACAAATCATTCAAAGTGTTTTCCATAATGTTCAATGAATCATTCATATTATACTCTTTGTTCTATACCCTGATTAATACAAAAAACTTTTCTAAGTTAACTCTAGGTTCAATCCAAGTTCACTGACTCCCAATATTTTTAACGATTAATATTATCAACTTAACACTATACTATAATCTATAAGTTTAGTTAAATGACTTAACTGTCAGTTATACTCTTAACCTATTATGATTTAGTGTAATGCCTTATAACTCAGTTAAAACTTATTCTTAAACTACCAAACTTTACTATAATTCATATGAGTTTCATATGTCTAAACTTTAATTTTTATATGATCTAGTGATTGGACTTTAATACTATGCTATATCTTATTAAGCTAATACATTATCGTTAATTCTTTTATAAATCGTATAGTAATTATTATATTTGAATAATGTAGCAAAAGGAAACAAAACAGCAAGCATAAATTTATGCAACTATGAATGTATATGTATATATTTTATCCTAACAAGTCTACTCTAAAAATCAAATTGTAGCTGTCACACTCTTGAACAAGGAAATGCAGGGCTGCCAAGATGGCGG
>NW_006999429.1:0-3014 GCF_000164805.1 Carlito syrichta | reverse complement strand
CATATCACGTAGAACAATAACCAAGTTGGAGGATTTACACCAGACATCAAAACTGTCTATAAGGCTACAGTAATCAAGACAGTGTGATAGTGCCATAAGGACAGAAAAAATGGACAATAGAACAGAAAAGAAAATTTTAAAGTAAAACAAATATAACCAGAATTGTGACAAATGCACCACTGTAATTCATTAAGAAGAAAATTGTCTCTTCAATAAATTATGTTGGATCAGTTCAGTACCTGTAAGGAAAAAAATGTTCTCTTAATTCATAACATACAAAAATATTAATTAAAATTATTAATTAAAAATATTAAATATTTAAATATTAATTTAAAATGTCATGCCTAATGCTGCTTTAAACATAAGAATGCGAGGAGTTTCACTGATGTGCTTCTTTATAAAATTGATTTAAATTATTTAAAACATCCTAAAAGACAAAGAGCAAATTAAAAAACAAAACAAAACAAAGATATTCAAGATAATCTTTGAAAATTCAGTAAGAAAGTCAGAATCATGTGGTATTTAAATGAAGACTTCACTCTTCCTCCTACCTCCCAGCTCAGCAACATGGAGACTTCACTTTAGACCACTGCATCCAAGGAAAGAGAGCTCCTCTCCTCACCAGTTTCCCATCAAAGAACTTTTTTCCTGGGAAGAGCAGGAGATCAGCTCTTTGTATTCTACCTCCAGCTACCTATTGCTAAGGCTAAGCTCTGAGTGAGTGCAGTTGGGAGGTGGGAATTCCTTCTTTTGCACAATCCCCACTTGGGGAATTGAGGCACTACTTTCTGTGTGGCAGGCTGAAAATATGGGGGCCTGATAGGTGGTTTTATGTTAGAAGAGGCATACCAAGAAGACCTTAGGCTACTGCCTCCCACCTCCACTGAGCACTCAACATCAAGAGCACAGATTTTACTAGGAGAGAAGGTTGCCATTGTCCCTACTTCCAGCTCCTTTGTCCTGGCTCAGAAATTTTGCCTGTGGGGAGAAGCAGACTGTGGTGAAAGGCAATTGGAAGGAGAATCAAGATAAAGGCTAAATTGTAAGCAAGATAGCTTGTGGGAAAGGATAGAGTATAAGAAAGCTGAGAGGAGCCCTCCTGGGGTCAGAACAAATATTAAATACTAACCCTAGAAAATATTCCTTCAAAGAAGTCAACATTGATTGGATTAGATTATGGAACAATTTATGTCCCAGGACATTGTTGAAAACAATAGAGCAATCAGTTGGCAATTAGTGGCATTTAACAGCTGAGTTTGATCAGAGAAAAAGAATAGAACTCTATCAAAATTGCTGTCATCCCAAGCTATGGGCATACCCAAAGTTGAACCTCCTGAGAAGAAACTTCAGGCTCTACACTGTGTATGAAGGTGGGGAGTCAGAAGGAAAATACATTTTATTAAAATAATCCAGTTAGTCAATAAATAAGTAAATAAGCAAATTTCAATAACAATCCTAGATTAAGAGAAACAGTACTCAGAGATGCTACAATATTTTACCTAAAATGTCCAGTTTCACACAACTACAAAAATAAGAAATGCAAATAAACACAAAAATATAGCCCATATATGAGGATGGGGGCAATAGAAACTGCCTATGAGAACAAAGAGATGTTCAATTTTTTAGGAAAAGTCTTGAAAGTAGCCATCATAAATATATTCACAGAACTAAACAAAAACCATGATTAAATAAATAAAGATATGACAACAATGTCATTTCAAGTAGTAAATGATAGCAAAGAGGAGATATAAATTACAAAAAGAATCCTGGAGATTCTGGAGTCAAAAAGTACAATAACTGAAACAAAACATTTACTAGAGGGGCTAGTTTTAGTTTGTTACTGAAATATCACAAACCAGGTGACTTAATTAACAGAAGTTTACAGCCTCACAGTTTTTGAGGCTGGAAGTCTGAGATGAGGTGTTGTCAGAATTTGAATTATTCTGAGTGTTCTAAGGTAGAACATATTTCTGACTTTCCCTAGCTTCTGGTTGTTTGCTGGCAATAGTTGGAATTCCTTGGTACCCCAACCCTTGCCTTCATCTTTATGTAGTGTTTTCACTTCTTATAAGAACACAAGTCATGCTGGATTAAGGTGTATCCTAATGACTTCATTTTACTTTAATTACTTCTGTAAGTACCTTATCTTAAAATTAGGCCACATTCTGAGATACTGGGAGTTAGAAATTCTACATATCGTTTTTGGAGGAAAACCTATAAGAGGGCTTAAGAGTAGATTTGAACCTTAGAAGAAAGACTAAGTGAACTTAAAGATAGATTGATAGATATTATGCAAGCTAAAGAGACCAGAGAAAGAAATAAAGAAAAATGAACAGAACATCAGGAAAAATATGAGAACCATCCACGTGAGAAACCAATGTGTGTATAATGGAAACTGCAGAATTAGAGGAAAGAAGGAGAAAAGTTAATTTTTTTAATGGCTGAAAATTTCCAAATATATTGAAAAATAATGTTCAGCATACATGAAACTCACCAAATTCAAAATAAGATAAATGCAGAAAAGATCCAATGCCAGATACATCATTGTAAAAGAGGTCTATGTCAAAGATAATGAGAAAAAGGACTCATCATTTACAAGAGAATCCAATGAGATTAACATCTGACTTTTCTGTAGAAATAATAGAAGCAAGAAGGCAAAGGAATAAAACATTCAAGTGGTCAAGTTAAACATGCTGTCAACCAAGAATTTTGCTTCCAACAAAGCTATTTTTCAATAATAAAGGAAAGTGATATTGTCTTAGATTGAAAAAGAATAAGAGAATATGTTTCCAGCAGATCTACCCTATAAGAAATGTTTAAAAAATGTATTCAAGCTAATAGCAAGTGATCCTAGGTAGTAATGTTTGCACAAAAAGCAAAGAGCACAGCTAAAGGTAGTTTATAATTATAAAAGACAATATAAATGCATATATTTATATTTGCTTTCTCCTTTCTTCTTTGAACTGATTGAAAAAGCAGTTATACCAGTGTGTGTGTGTGTGTGTGTGTGTGTG
>NW_006999428.1:0-626 GCF_000164805.1 Carlito syrichta | reverse complement strand
TTTGGCACCAGTAAGACTCCACGCCCGGTCGGAACCAAAGAGATTTTTAAGGGGCAGTTTCACGAAAAAAGGGCAAGAGAGAGAAAGAGAAAGAGAGACCGAGAGAGAAAGAGAGTAAGAGAGTGGCGGAGACAGAGAGAGAAAGCAAGAGAAAGAGAGAAAGAGAGAAAGAGAGAGAGAGAGAGAAAGCAAGAGAGGAGAGAGCGAGTGAGAGAGGGGGGGAGAGAGAGAGAGAGAGAGAGAGAGAGAGAGAGAGAGAGAGAGAGAGAGAGAGAGAGAGAGAGAGAGAGATATTTATGGACCCTGTAGGGGTTGGCCAGTGTCGGGCTTGAGTCTTATTGGAGGAGACTGTGAGGTAGCATTTCTCTAGGGAGAGGTTGTTTGAGCACAGGTTTAAGTTTCGCCAGCGGGAAAAGCCGCTTAGGGCCTTTGTTGTCTTTGGGAGGCAGCGCCATCTTGGGGACGCCCTTCTGACTGTTGTCTGCGTCCTTCAATAAGGAAATGTCTTTTTAAAACTTTATGCCAATAAATTCAACAACTAAAGTGAAATGGATCCATTCCTTGGGAAAAAAACCACCAAAGCACATTTAAAAAGAAACAAGTAATTTATTTAGAAAAGTTGAATT
>NW_006999427.1:0-708 GCF_000164805.1 Carlito syrichta | reverse complement strand
GCTTGTGGCTGTCTCTGTCTTTCGCCTGCCACAAAGGCTGTGAACCCTCTTCTAGGTCATGCCCAGCCCGCTTGCATGATGCAGAGCTGGTCATCCCACCCCCAGACTGCAGTGGGCAGTGAAGACATGGCCCCCTTGTACCACGTGCTGCATTGCATAGAGATGTCTTCTCTCCCCACCCTTCACCACCCACCTTCTGTATCACTGGAGAGCTTGATCACAACAAGGACAGTCTTACATATCCCGAGACAGTGCCCACCCTGCCTAGGGTTGGTCCTCACACGGTGGATGTTAAGAGAAAAATGAATGAATAATTGAAAAGGGAAAGGGAAGGGGAACAGAGGGGGAAGGGAGAAGGAGGGAGAGGAGAGAGAAAGAGAGACAAAGGAGAGAGGAGAGATGAGAAGAGAGAGGAGAGGGAGTGAAAGAGAGAAGAGAGAGAAAATGAGGGGAGAGAGCGAGCTTCAGAGGAAAGAATGAGATCAGCTGCACTTTTTTGAAGTCAGATGTTGGAAAGAATAAACAACCCAATGGAAAGGAGATGACCCTGACTCCATGAGTGTAGAGACTTGTCAGGGTGAAGGTGAGTGAGGAAGGGTGGACCAGCCAGACAACATGGGGGGAAGGGTCACTGGGAAGGGCCAAGAGTGTCTGGAGGGATGTGCTGCTGCCATGACTTCTGTTACCTTTTGTGTTGGGCCTGGCATT
>NW_006999426.1:0-808 GCF_000164805.1 Carlito syrichta | reverse complement strand
GGACAGTCTCGGATGCAGGAGCGGTGGCAGCGATCCCAGCAGATCTTCCCTGAAGCGGTTTGGTGTGGATCTCCTCCGGCCGGGTTGTGATGAGCTACCTGTCCCAGAGGCCATGGCGGTGACGGGCGCGCCGGCGGGGGGAAGGGCTGTGGCGGTGGCGGGACAGTGCAATGCAGTAAAACTGTCCAGTCGTTGCGATGTTCCAGCGGTGGCAATGGCCGAGCTCTGTCTGAAGAGCAGGCTGCAATGCTGGGGTCCCCAGCCCCCCAGGGCGAGAGTCAGAGACCCACTGCAGATCTCCCTTGCAGAGGGCTTCAGACGCCGGGTTGCCCGGTCGCCATCTTGCCACGCCCCCCCAAAAGTTAGTTTCTAGTTCACTTTGAAAAGATTATGTCAATCATATTTATAATTAGCTTAATAGAGGGAAACATATCTAAGTTCTGCTGCATATCAGCCACCCTACCTGCTTTATTTTTATTTTCTACAATCTGCAGTGAACTGGTATATTAGACATGAATACTATTAATTTCATTATAATAAGTTATCAACCATTAAAACTACAAGTGTATCCAGAAGTCAGAGTAATTATTGAATGGATTTGTTAACAAGAGATTTTGGCACTTTTTTCCTTATTAGTACAAGAATAGAATTAAAAGTACATGTATAAAGTAATGAAGATGCAGAGTTTAAATAAAAGTAATAACACTACAAATGGCATAGTAATTTAAAACTCCAGTACAATAACTTTTAAAGAACCATCCAAAATAATTTTTGATACATAAACTGTACTAAAAATAGTTTTTAAATG
>NW_006999425.1:0-710 GCF_000164805.1 Carlito syrichta | reverse complement strand
CCCTATTCGTGTCTTATGATAATACTTGCGTTACTAGTGTCTTATGTTACTCCTTGCCTTCATAAATTCGACTGATACCACTTGCGTTATTTGTGTCTTATGGTACTACTCGCCTCATTATTGTCGTCTGATACTACTGGCCGTCTTAGTGTCGTCTGATACTACTTGCCATCTTAGTGTCGTCTGATACTAATTGCCTTCTTAGTGTCATGTGATACTACTTGTCTTCTTAGTGTCGTGTGATACTACTTGCCTTCTTTTTGTCGTCTGATACTACTTGCCTTCTTAGTGTCTTATGATACTACTTGTCTTCTTAGTGTTGTCTGATACTACTTGCCTTGTCAGTGTCGTCTGATACTACTTGCCTTCTTATTGTCGTCTGATACTACTTGCCTTCTTAGTGTCTTATGATACTACTTGGCTTCTTAGTGTTGTCTGATACTACTTGCCTTGTCAGTGTCGTCTGATACTACTTGCCTTGTCAGTGCCGTCTGATACTACTAGCCTTTTCAGTGCTGCCTGATAATACTTGACATCTCAGTGCCGTCTGATACTACTTGCCTTCTTAATGCAGTCTGATACTACATGCTTTCTTAATGCCGTCTGATACTACTTGCCTTTTAATGCCGTGAGATACTACTTGCCTTATAAGTGCTGTCTGATAATCCTTGCCTTATTCCTTCTGTCTGATACTCCTTGCCTTATTAGTG
>NW_006999424.1:0-527 GCF_000164805.1 Carlito syrichta | reverse complement strand
TGCAAGAGCCTTCTCCTGACCTGAGGTGGCCTGGGGCCACTCACGCAGAGGAGCCCGGGGAAGGG
The DNA here is from genome assembly GCF_000164805.1 of Carlito syrichta. Classification (NCBI taxonomy): domain Eukaryota; kingdom Metazoa; phylum Chordata; class Mammalia; order Primates; family Tarsiidae; genus Carlito; species Carlito syrichta. The sequence goes on along the minus strand of NW_006999424.1, from coordinate 462 downwards.
TTGGGGGTCCGGAGACCTGGCTCTCCCTTTCCACACTGCGGCCCCTGAGGGCAGGTGGCCATATCATCTCCTCCATCCCACCCCTAATGGTGGCCTCAGAAGGCCAGCCAGACCTGGAGGCCCCTGGGAACCTTCTCGGCTGCATCCAGGCTCTGCCATGGGTGTCGTCGTCCGCCTGGACCGCCTGGTCCCTCCCGGCCCCTCACCATCCTGTGCTGCCTGCAGCTCAGAATTGCCTCTTGGGTTCTCTGATCTTCTCACCGCAGTCACCCGTGGCCAATCAGGCTGACTGGCCACAGTACACACCAAGAGCTCTAGGACGCCCGCCTCTCCCTTCGCAATGCCTGTGGTCAGGACTCAGACCCCGTTAAAGCAGCTCCATCGGTGGATTTGGGGCATGTGCTGACTGACCTCTTGCCCAACCCCATCTCTGCCCTCGCACGGGCTGGACCTGGCGGAGGA
>NW_006999423.1:0-620 GCF_000164805.1 Carlito syrichta | reverse complement strand
AACTGCTGACCTAAATATCTAGCTACCCAGTTAGCCAGCTGTCTAGCCAGCTGACTTAACTAGGTAGCAAGCTAACTTAATTAGCTGACTTAAACAGGAAGATACGTAGCTCAACAGCTGGCTTAACTAGCTGACTTAATGAGCTACCTAGCTGACATAAATAACTGATTAATATAGCTAGATTCCTAAGTAACCACCTGACTTGACTAGCAGAAATAACTACGTAGCCAGATGTCTAGTCATCTTACTTAACTAGATTTTTAACTAGCCAACCAGCTGGAGAGCCAACAGACTTAACGAGCTGACTAGCTAGGAAGCAAGTTGCCAGCTGACTTAACTAGCTGACTTAACCAGTTTGTTAGCTGGCTAGCCAGGTGACTTAACTAGCTGGCTACATATCTAGACAGCTGGCTAGCCATCTGACTTACCCAGCTGACTTAAGATAGCAAGCTGGTAAACCAGCTCATTTAATTAGCTAGACACCTAGATAGCCTGCAGGCTAACCAGCTGACTTAACTATCTGACTTGAATAGCTATCCTGCAGGCTAGCAAGCTGACATACCTAGTTGGCTACCTGCCGAGCCAGCTGTCTAGACAGTTGACTAAATTAGTTGACTTAA
>NW_006999422.1:0-747 GCF_000164805.1 Carlito syrichta | reverse complement strand
AATCGTTTATACATTAGTTGGAAGTCAGCTTGTGTTGACCCATGAGCAGCTAATCCTTTGAGCGAGGGTTTCTCAATTCTCTTCTATGGAGTCATTTTAGGCCCAATTATACATGTCTCTTCTAGGGGGTTTGTTTTTCCTAAGGGTGAATATGCCAGGAAAGAAAATTGTAAAAGACACCTCATCCTAAAAAGCCTTTCTCCTTGGACAAAAGGCGCTTTCTTAGGAAAGATTTTTCACCCTCATAATGCTCTGTCTGAATTCACTAGAGATTCATGCTCCTGGAATTGTCTGGAATTTTTTTTTTTTTCCAAAAAGAAACATTCACCAAAACAAGAAAAAAACATAACCTTTGAAGTTTCCAGAAAGTCCTTAATGTATCTTTCTTATTTGTAAAGATAAGATAATTCAGGTCCATTTTCACATCTGTTTCCAACATTGCAATGAGTATATAATATAATTAAAGGTTTGCGATATAAATAGTTTTCTGAAATTAGTTTATTGACTATTATAATTATATCAGATCTTATTTAGCCAATTAAAACAAATTATTTTTCTTATAAAATTGCTAACACTAATTACCATGTTCTGGCATTTTGGTTTTTGTCTGCTGAAGAGAAGTCTGTCTTGCCTGTTTTCCATTTCTGTTTTGCATAGTGATTGGAGCAACCAAAGTAGCAGCCACCTAATCATAAAGTAAAAATGGAAAGCAAATCAAGAGAGAACCTCAAATCTCTGCTTCCCATG
>NW_006999421.1:0-723 GCF_000164805.1 Carlito syrichta | reverse complement strand
AGCTTGCCGATGGCTAGGTAGGTAGCTAGCTAGTTAAGTGAGCTGGCTAGCCTGTTTGCTACATTAAATCAGCTAGGTAAGTCAGCTGGCTAGTCAGGTGGCTAGATAAGTGGCCAGCTATTTAAGGCAGCTGTCTAGCCAGCTGACTTGCTGGTTGAGTCAGCTAACTAAGTCACCTGACAACCAGCTGGCTAGTTAGTTAAGTCAGCTCATTAAGTTAGTTGGCTATCCTGCTTGTTAGTAGTTAAAAAGTTAGTTAAGTCAGATGGCTAGTCGTTGGGCTATCTTCTTATTTCAGATAGTTAAGTGAACTGGCTAGCTAGGAAGCTAACTATATAAGTCAGCTAGTCATATCAGCTAGTTAGCTAGTTAAGTCAGCTAGTTAAGTCAGCTGGCAAGCTAGATAGCTAGCTAAGTAGCTAGCAAGTTAAGCCAGCTAGCTGTGACAGTTGACTAGCTAGGTAGCTAACGGGTTAAATCAGCTAGTTATGTCAGGTTACTAGCTTGTTTAGTCAATGAGTTAAGTCAGCTGCCTAGTCAGCTGCCTAGCTGGGTAGCTAGCTAGTTAAGTTACCTGACTAGACAGCTAGTTAAACAACCTAGTTAAGTCAGGTCACTATCCACCTGACTAGTAGCTAGGGAGTTATGTCAGCCTACTAGCCAGCTGGCTAGCTAGTTATGTCACCTATTTAAGTCAGCTGGCTTGACAGTTGGCTAACTAGG
>NW_006999420.1:0-653 GCF_000164805.1 Carlito syrichta | reverse complement strand
TGAACACACCATGAGCAGTTGAGAATCTGTGTACGATTTAGATGTTTTTGGGAGACAGGGCTTGGCTCTGTGAACAAGCCTGTGTCCTGAGGACGTGACCATCGTTGTCCACCAGCTTTGAAGTTGCAGACTCTGGGGATCCTCCCACATCAGCCTCTGGAGTGGTGGGGATGACAGGCACCATGACCCCAGACCACCTGTTTGGATGTGTGCAGATACAGGGTCTCCCTGAATGACCCGGGCTGGCCTTGAGCTCCTGGGCTCCAGCCGTCCTCCTGCCTTGTCCCCCCAGAGTGCTGGGAATCCAGGCATGGACCACCACATCTGGCCTTCTGGTTTGTGTTTACAAAGGATCGAGCCCGGGCTTGGGGCCTCATCCTCGTCATCCTAGTGAATTGGGGACCAAAGCCAGAGGCTGACCCGAGACAGCAGGGCAGAGATGCAACTGGGCAACTGGGAGAGAACTCACCTCTACCCTCCATCCCAAATGGGCCTGGCATCGTGGTGCACTCCTGTTGTTCCGGCTCCTTGGAAGGCCAAAGAGGAAGGCTCGCTGGAGACCTGCGGGCCAAGGCTGTGGTTCCTGGAGCTAGCCACGGTCCTCCAGCCTGGGCAGCAGAGTGAGACTCTGAATCAAAAAAAGGGAAGAAAGG
>NW_006999419.1:0-759 GCF_000164805.1 Carlito syrichta | reverse complement strand
CCCCCCAATCGCTGATGCCATCTCCACCTTTGGGGAACCCTGAACCCGGCTGAAGCTGGTCTTCGGCAAGTGACACCTGACATGGGGCCTCAAGGTAAGCTTTCTTTTTCTTTTTTGGGATGGATAGGACCTCACCCAGGGTGCCACAGACCCCTCTGTAGAGACAGGCAGAGCAAGGAAGGGAGAGCAGTTTAAGAGCTGTGATAGAATCATGGACCAGAGTGAATCTAAAGAAAGGAAAATGTCTACTAGTATTTTGAACATATTGTCCAATAGAGGAACCAATTGGCTCGCCTTTTGCATTTTGTATGCCTTAGCTTTATGGAATATTATCCAAGATGCTTTAAATCTACAGTACGATTTCTCTAAATTTTCGGCCAAAAATAAAGACACTCCCTTGCTGGCCATAGACTCGACGCCTCCTTTAGATGATGAATTTTTCCCCGAGGAGGAAATGGAGTTGGAAGACGAAGTGATTGGTTATGATAAGCGAAAAAATTCTGTCAATGATGCCAAGGTACCTCCTCCCATACCATTTACTAAAAATAAGGTTAAAACACTGAAATTCACACCTGGATATGTGTCTCCGGCTAATGTAGGTATGCAGGAAGCCAGATAAAAAGCTGACAAAGAGAAAGATTTTACCTTGTCTTCTTGCTTTCCAGTAATGTATATGGAAGAAGGCACAGTAAACGAGGCACCTCATTGGGAGCCACTACCATATAAATTAATTAAGGAACTTAAAGAGGCTTATCAGTT
>NW_006999418.1:0-711 GCF_000164805.1 Carlito syrichta | reverse complement strand
AAATAAATAAAAAGATAGTCCATGTTCCTGCTTGTGAAGACTCAACACAGTTAAGATGCCTTTTCTCCCCCAAATTTATCTGATTCAAAGCAATCCCATTCAAATATCAGCAGAAACTGACAAGCAATTCTGTAATTTATCTAAAGAGCAAATTACCTAAAACATCCAAGATAATTTTGAAACAAAACAAAACAAAAATTGTTAGAGGATTTACATTACTTGACTTGAAGATATATGTAATAGATCTTGATATAAAGACAGAATTGTATTGGTGTAAATAAAAACATTGATACATTGGTGTAATCAAGGCAGAATTGTATTGGTGTAAAGAAACACAAATAAATCAATGGAACAGAATAAAGAGTCCAGAAATCGACCTACACATGATTGGGCCAATGAGGTTCAGCCAGGATACAAGTTATTAAACTGGAAAAAGTTAGTCTCTGCAACAAATGATGCTATAACTACTATATATCCATACAGAAAAAAAGAACTTTAATGGCATATAAAAAATAACTCAATGAATCATAGACAGTAATTTAAAAATGAAAACTATAAACTTTTGGAAGAAAATATGGGGAAAAACATCTTTGTGACCTTGGAGTAGGTAAATCTTTTTAAATCAAAAACAAGACATACCTATTGAAAATATTCGCTTTTTGAAAGACACATGTGATATTGCGAAATATATATTTGGCCTTTGACTCTGTT
>NW_006999417.1:0-698 GCF_000164805.1 Carlito syrichta | reverse complement strand
TTTACCCTGCCATCTTTTTTTGATGAGAGAGAGGGAGAGAGTAGGGGAGAGGAGATGGAGAATAACTGAACTGGGGACTGCATTGGGAGCAGCCTGCATGGAGGGGCTGAGGCCTTGAATGTCAGACACACAGGATTAACTCCCACCTTGCTGGATCCCCCATGGACTCACCCCAGTGTCATCATGGGCAAGCGACTGGACCCTTCACCCTGTGACCCTCAGCTTCCTGATCTGTGGGATAGAGATGGCTGATACATAGCTGTTAAACTCAGGCTTGTGAGTTTTTTGTTTGCTTGTTTTTAGCCACCGCAGCTTCGACCTGCTGAGCTCCAGTGATCCTTCTGCCTCAGGCTTCTAAGAAGCTGGAACTACAGGTGTGCACTACCATGCCCGGATCATTTTTATTTTTATTGTAGAGACAAGGTCTCGCCAAGTTGCCCGGGTGGGTCTCAAACCTGAGGGATCAGGCAATCCACTCGCCTCAGCCTTCCAAAATGCTGAGATGACAGGCTGAGCCACCAAGCCCGGCCAGGTTTGTGTATTGATTAATATTTGCTGTGTCACAAACCACCCCAAAGCTTTGGGCAAAACAACAAAACAGGGAAAAACGTCATGCTTCAGGCCAGAGAGTAATTTGTGCTTCCCAGTCATGGGGTCTGTGTCTCCCCTTCTCCTGTAGCAAAAAAGTGGCCAAAGTG
>NW_006999416.1:0-812 GCF_000164805.1 Carlito syrichta | reverse complement strand
TGATGAACATAAATAAGCATTTCAGAGACTGTGAGTGACCTGAGATGTCATATCACAGGGTGCCACAGCTAGAAGTCCACAGGAGGCATAGCTCAGGTGGCATTTGGAGGTCCCATTTCTCGTGCTGAGGTGAGTCTCAGAATTCCATCTCTGAGAACAAGGCAAGAGAACACAGCACAGGAGAGGTGCTAGAAAATGCTCTACTGGTACTTCACTGTCTTCATCTGCTTAAGTCTCTGTTTGGTGAAAGGAGGGGCCCTGTGTACTTGGGGTAGAAAACCTGCAGAATGAATTACAAACCTTGAGCATGCCCAGCCCATCCACAAGAACTCACAGGCAGTGAGCAATGCAGTGATCAGGCCTGCAGGTGTGGAGAGTCTGTGCCTTTTCATTTTGCTGAGATGTTTCATCTTAATCTACCGAAGGTGTTAAAAAAATGTATACACATTTTCTTTCTTTAAAAAAAAAAAAACAGGATATTGAGAGGACAGAAATCTCCCATAGCCGGAGGGGACACAAGGTTATTGCCCTGTATACACATTTTCAGAGATGTTATCTATGTATTACTTTTCAAAGTACTTTTCAGAAGTGTCTCGACACTATGGTAACCACACTGAGCATCTCTAGTAATTGCAGAAGTCAAATGTGACTTGTATTCATCTTTTGTTATCAGTATATATTTTTCCTTTCTTAAAATGGGTATACATTTTTTGCACCCTCTGTATTTGCTGAATTTGGACTTCTTCCTGTCACGCACATTTCCAAAAGAATCCCTGTGCTCACTACATATCTAATTTGAAAGGTCCAACTGT
>NW_006999415.1:0-687 GCF_000164805.1 Carlito syrichta | reverse complement strand
TTCTGCGTTGGCCTCCCAAGATTCTGGGATTATAGGTGTGAGCCACTGGGCCCGGCCCTATCACTCTTTTAATGGTATTCTTAATTAGCCGCGTGAACAATTCCACCATGTTTAATTGTCTCCAAATTTCTTTTATCCCTTTTATTCTTAATATTCCCTGGTTTCTGAATATTTTTAATGCTCATTAAATCCCATTATTTAATCCACTGGGAGGACTTGAGCCAATAGGTCTGCAACAGACTTTCTCACATGTTTTTACCCTCCTAACCCAGGAGAGTCACAAAAATTTGAACCACTATTTATCATATCAATCATTCCTTGAGTAAAAGGCCTAAACTTGGAGCAAACGTTATCATTATATAATCAACCTGAAGGTGCCTACATTTTCAACATTTCAGTATCCTAGGAATACTCAATTTATCATGGAAGGGTTGAGTTGGACTATTTCCCATATCAAGATTTTTACATAACCTTGCCTTCATCCAGTTCAACAGATTTGTGTGTCCATATTTCTTCAGAGGATGCACTGTCTGAACTCCTTGAATGTTCCTGGGTTCCAGGTTTGGGGTGTCTCTTAATCTTCACCCCACTCAATTCTCACCCCCAAAGTCAGTTTATTTAGTTTTTTAAGTGACTATTGATTAGGCAGGATCATATTCTGATCAAAAGAAACATCTGTACTACTCC
>NW_006999414.1:0-548 GCF_000164805.1 Carlito syrichta | reverse complement strand
TATTCTATTGATACTGTCCTATAATTCTGTAAGCTTTCCTTTTCATTCATGTTTTATTTTTTTTAATCTGACTATATATCAAACTGTCTTCAATATCACAGATCCCTTCCTTTGCTTGATTAATTCTGCTGTTGATTTCCTCTGTTACATTTTTTCATTTTAGTCATTGTATTGTTCAAATTCAGAATTTCTGGAATTTTGTTTTGTTTTATCATTTTGGCCATTTAAAAAATGTTATTGAATTGTTTATTTGTACTTTTTTTTTTTAGGTTAGCTGAGCTTGCCTGCCTGCCTTCTTTCTTTCTTTCTTTCTTTCTTTCTTTCTTTCTTTCTCTCTCTCTCTCTCTCTCTCTCTCTCTCTCTCTCTTTCTTTCTTTCTTTCTTTCTTTCATTCAAAGTCTCACTGACTATCATGATCATGGCTCACCTCAACCTTGATCTCTGGGGCTCAGGTGATCCCAAGTAGCTGGGACTATAGATGTGTGTGATCATACCCAGCTAACTTTTTGATTTTTTTGTTGAGATGAGTTCTTGCTATGTTGCTTAGG
>NW_006999413.1:0-412 GCF_000164805.1 Carlito syrichta | reverse complement strand
CAATCTCCACCTCCCTCCTCCCCAAGCTCAGGTCTGATCATGAATCATGTGAGAGAGAGAGAGAGAGAGAGAGAGAGAGAGAGAGAGAGAGAGAGAGAGAGAGGGAGAGAGAGAGAGAAGAAGAGAAGAGAGGAAAGAGAGGGAGAGAGAGAGAGAAGAAGAGAAGAGAGGAAAGAGAGGGAGAGATTTTTGTCTTTAGTCCTTGTGGTGGTTTCCAACACATCTCTAAATGTATTTCTCTATTTCTTGACTGAACTTTACATTATTTACCAACTCTGATAAGAAAAATGGTGTTTTAGTTTACTTTTGTTCTTTCCATCTCTTCCTCTCACTTCTCCTAGTGCTTTATCATTAAATGATAATTACTAGATCTTCTACTGGCTATCTTTGTAGCTACAACTAATACACTTTC
>NW_006999412.1:0-991 GCF_000164805.1 Carlito syrichta | reverse complement strand
CCAATTCCGATTTCCATGAGGTTATTTCCTTCATTTTCTAAGGTTCTTATGGTTTGAGGTTTTACATTTAGGTCTCTGATCCATGTGGAATTAACCTTTGTGCATGGGGATAGATAGGGGTCCTGTTTCAATCTTCTGCATATGGTCAGCCAGTTTTCCCAGCACCATTTACTGAATAGGTTCTTCTCTCCCCAGTGGTAGATGGTGGAGGTTTTGTCAAAGATGAGTTGGTTGAGAAATTGAGGTTTTGCTTCTGGAATCTCAATTGTATTCCATTGATCTATATGCCTGTTCCTATACCAATACCAAGCTGTTTTGATGATTGTAACTTAATAGTAAAGTTTGAAGTCTGGTAATGTGATACCACCTGCTTTGTTTTTTTTGCTGAGGATTGTTCTGGCTATTCTTGGACGTTTGTGTTTCCATATGAAATTCTGCATTGTTTTTTCTAGGTCTGAGAAGAATGTTGCTGGTAATTTGGTGGGTATTGCATTGAATTTGTAGATTGCTTTAGGTAAGATGGACATCTTCACAATGTTGATTCTTCCGATCCATGAGCATGGGATATTTTTCCACTTGTTTGTGTCAACTTTGATTTCTTTGAGCAGTGTTTTGTAGTTTTCCTTGTAAAGGTCTTTCACGTCTCTGGTTAGGAAGATGCCAATGTATTTCATTTTTTTGTGGCTATTGTGAATGGAATTGTGTTTTTTTGGGGGGTTTCTGTTTGTTTATTATTGGTGTAGAGAAATGCGATTGTCTTTTGTACATTTATTTTGTAACCTGAGACTTTGCCAAAGGCCTTTATCAGTGTAAGGAGGTTTTTGACAGATTCTCTTGGGTTTTCAAGGCATACACTCATATAATCTGCAAAGAGAGATAACTTGACTTCCTCTTTTCCTATTTGGATACCCCTGATTGCCTTCTCTTCTCTGATCGCTCAAGCCAGGACTTCCAATACTATGTTGAACAGGAGGGGTGAGAGTGGGCATCG
>NW_006999411.1:0-865 GCF_000164805.1 Carlito syrichta | reverse complement strand
ACTAGCTAACTCGTTAACCAAATAGTCAAGCCAGCTAATTAACTCATTTCCCAACAAGTTAAAACAGTTGGTTAACTCTTTAACCAACTTGTTAAGTCAGCTAACTATCTCATTATCCAAGTAAAGTCAGCTAGCTAAGTCAGCTAGCTAAATAGCAAGCTAGCTAAGTCAGCTAGCTCACTAGTTAGCTATTTAAATCAGATACTTAAGTCTGCTACCTAACTAGCTATTTATTAAATCAGCTATTTATTCAGCTAGTTAAATAGTTAGCCAACTATTTAATTCAGGTAGTTATGCGAGCTAGCTAACTAGTTTTGTCAGCCAGTTAAATCAGCTAGCTAAATAGTTAAGTCAGCTAGCTAAGTCAGCTAGTTAAGTCAGCTTTCTAAATTAGTCAGCTGGTTAAGACAGCTAGCTACCTAGTGAGCTAATGGGTTAAGTCAGCAGGTTGCGTCATATAGTTAGCTAGATAACTAACTGATTAAATCAGCTGATTGAGTTATCTAGATAGCTAGTTAGCAAACAGGTTGACTCAGCTGGTTGAGTAGGCTAGCTAGCTAGTTAGCTAAAGAGTTAAGTCAGCTGGATGAGTCAGCTAGCTAGCTAGTTAGCTAATGAGTTCAGTCAGCTGGTTGTGTCAGCTAGCTAGCTAGTTAGCTAATGAGTTCAGTCAGCTGGTTGTGTCAGCTAGCTAGCTTGTTAGCTAATGAGTTAAGTCAGATGATTGTCACCTAGCTAGCAAGTTAGATAACGAGTAAACTAACTAGTTAGATAGCTGGTTAAGTCAGCTAGCGTGCAAGCAAGCTTACTATTTAAGCCAGCTTGTTAGCTAGGTAGCTAGGTAGTTAGCTAAAAATTTAAGGCG